>NW_027422333.1:0-164744 GCF_037893015.1 Macrotis lagotis
ACTCTTTTCTTGCCTTCCGTGCATTGTCTAGCCTTGCGTTGTCGTGCCTTAGCCTTGCCTCGCCTGACTGTGCCTTGCCTTCCGTCACCCTTTCCTTGCCTTTCCGTGCATTGCCCAACTTTGTGTTGTCGTACCTTAATCTTACCTTGCCTTGACGTGCCTTGCCTTCCGTTACCCTTTCCTTGCCTTGCCGTGCATTGCCTAGCCGTGCGTTGTCGTGCCTTAGTCTTGTTTCCCCTTGCCGTGCCGTTCCTTCCGTTACCCTTGCCTTGCCTTCCTTTCCCTTGCCTTCCTTGCCTTCCATTATTCTTTGGTTGCCTTCCGTGCATTGCCTGGCATTGCTTAGTCGTGCCTTACCCTTTCCCTCGCCTGACCCTGCCTTCCCTTGCGTTACCCTTTCCTTGCCTTGCCGTGCCTTGCCTAGCCGTGCGTTTTCGTGCCTGAGCCTTGGTTCCCCTTGCTATAGCCTTTTTTGCCTTGCCGTCCTTTCCTTCCGTTACTCTTTACTTGCCTTGCCGTGCATTGCCTAGGGTTGCGTTGTCGTGCCTTAGCCTTGCCTCGCCTGACCCTGCCTTGCCTTGCTTAACCCTTTCCTTGCTTGCCGTGCATTGCCGAGCCGTGCGTTGTCGTGCATTACCCTTGCATTGCCTCACCGTGCCTTGCCTTGCGTTACCCGTTCCTTGCCTGGAAGTGCATTGCCTAGCCGTGCATTGCCGTGCCTTAGCCTTGTTTCCCCTTGCCGTGCCGTTCCTTCCGTTACCCTTGCCTTGCCTTCCTTTCCCTTGCCTTCCTTGCCTTCCATTAGTCTTTGCTTGACTTCCGTGCATTGCCTGGCATTGCGTAGTCGTGCCTTAGCCTTGCCTCGCCTGACCCTGCCTTCCCTTGCGTTACCCTTTCCTTGCCTTGCCGTGCCTTGCCTACCGTGCGTTTTCGTGCCTTAGCCTTGTTTCCTCTTGCTATAGCCTTGTTTGCCTTGCCGTCCTTTCCTTCCGTTACTCTTTACTTGCCTTGCCGTGCATTGCCTAGGCTTGCGTTGTCGTGCCTTATCCTTGCCTCGCCTTACCCTGCCTTGCCATGCGTAACCTTTTCCTTTCCTTGCCGTGCATTGCCTAGCCGTGCGTTGTCGTGCATTAGCCTTGCCTTGCCTCACCGTGCCTTGCCTTGCGTTACCCGTTCCTTGCCTGGAAGTGCATTGCCTAGCCGTGCGTTGCCGTGCCTTAGCCTTGTTTCCCCGTGCCGTGACGTACCTTTTGTTACACTTGCCTTGCCTTGCTTTTCCTTGCCTTCCTTGCCTCCCGTTACTCTTTCCTTGCCTTGGGGTGCAGTGACTAGCCTTTCGTTGTCGTGCCTTAGCCTTTTTTAAACTTGCCATAGCCTTGCTTGCGTTGCCTTGCTTTCCCTTGCCTTCCTTGCCTTCCGTTACTGTTTGCTTACCTTGCCTTGCATTGCCCAACCTTGTGTTGTCGTACCTTATTCTTACGTTGCCTTGCCGTCCCTTGCCTTCCATTACCCTTTCCTTGCCTTGCCTTGCATTGCCTAGCCGTGCGTTGTCGTGCCGTAGCATTGTTTCCCCTTGCCATAGACTTGCCTTGACTTGCCGTCCTTTCCTTCCGTTACTCTTTACTTGCCTTGCCGTGCATTGCCTAGCCTTGCGTTGTCGTGCCCTAGCCTTGCCTCGCCTGACCGTGCTTTGCCTGGCGTTACCCTTTCCTTACCTTGCCGTGCATTGCCTAGCCGTGCGTTGTCCGGCCTTAGCCTTGTTTCCCATTTCCGTGCCATGACTTTTATTACACTGGCCTTGCCTGGCTTTGCCTTGCCTTCCTTTCCTTCCGTTACTCTTTACTTGCCTTGCCGTGCATTGCCTAGCCTTGCGTTGTCGTGCATTAGCCTTGCCTTGCCTGCCAGTGCGTTACCGTGCGTTACCCGTTCCTTGCCTTGCCGTGCATTGCCTACCCGTGCGTTGTCGTGAATTAGCCTTGCCTTGCCTCACCGTGCCTTCCCTTGCGTTACCCTTTCCTTGCCTGGCCGTGCATTGCCTATCCGTGCGTTGTCGTGCCTTAGCCTTGTTTCCCCTTGCCGTGCCGTAACTTCCGTTACCCTTGCATTGCCTTGCGTTCCCGTGCCATCCTTGCTTTCCGTTACTCTTTTCTTGCCTTCCGTGCATTTTCTAGCCTTGCGTTGTCGTGCCTTAGCCGTGCCTCGCCTGACTGCGCCTTGCCTTACGTCACCCTTTCCTTGCCTTGCCGTGCATTGCCTAGCCGTTCGTTGTCGTTCATTAGCCTTGCCTTGCCTCACCGTACCTTGCCCTGCGTTACCCTTTCCTTGCCTGGCCCTGCATTGCCTAGCCGTGCGTTGTCTTGCCTTAGCCTTTTTTCCCCTTGCCGTGCCGTTCCTTCCGTTACTCTTGCCTTGCCTTGCTTTCCCTTGCCTTCCTTGTCTTCGGTTACTCTTTCCTTAGCTTGCCGTGCATTGCCTAGCCTTGCGTTGTCGTGCCTTAGCCTTGTTTCCCCTTTCCGTGCCGTTCCTTATCTTAGCTTTGCCTTGCCTAGCTTTCCCTTGCTTTCTTTGCCTTCTGTTACTCTTTCCTTTCCTTCCGTGCATTGCCTAGCCTTGAGTTGTCGTGCCTTAGCCTTGCCCTGCCTGACCGTTCCTTGCCTTCCGTTACTCTTTCCTTCCCTTGCCGTGCATTGCCTAGCCGTGCGTTGTCGTGCATTAGCCCTACCTTGCCTCACCGTGCCTTGCCTTGGGTTACCCTTTCCTGGCCTGGCCGTGCATTGCGTAGCCGTGCGTTAACGTGCTTTAGCCTTGTTTCCCCTTGCCGTGCCGTATCTTCCGTTACCCTGGCCTTGCCTTCCTTTCCCTTGCCTTCCTTGCCTTCCGTTACTGTTTCTTTGCCTTGCCGTGCATTGCCCCACCTTGTGTTGTCGTACCTTAATCTTACCTTACCTTGCCGTGCCTTGCCTTCCGTTACCCTTTCCTTGACTTGCCGTGCATTGCCTAGCCGTGCGTTGTCGTGTCTTAGTCTTGTTTCCCCTTGCCGTGCCGTTCCTTCCGTTACCCTTGCCTTGCCTTCCTTTCCCTTGCCTTCCTTGCCTTCCATTAGTCTTTGCTTGCCTTCCGTGCAATGCCTGGCATTGCGTAGTCGTGCCTTAGCCTTTCCCTCGCCTGACCCTGCCTTCCCTTGCGTTACCCTTTCCTTGCCTTGCCGTGCCTTGCCTAGCCGTGCGTTTTCGTGCCTTAGCCTTGTTTCCCCTTGCTATAGCCTTGTTTGCCTTGCCTTCCTTTCCTTCCGTTACTCTTTACTTGCCTTGCCGTGCATTGCCTAGGGTTGCGTTGTTGTGTCTTAGCCTTGCCTCGCCTGACCCTGCCTTGCCTTGCGTAACCCTTTCCTTGCCTTGCCGTGCATTCCCGAGCCGTGCGTTGTCGTGCATTAGCCTTGCCTTGCCTCACCGTGCCTTGCCTTGCGTTACCCGTTCCTTGCCTGGAAGTGCATTGCCTAGCCGTGCGTTGCCGTGCCTTAGCCTTGTTTCCCCTTGCCGTGCCGTGCCTTTTGTTACACTTGCCTTGCCTTGCTTTCCCTTGCCTTCCTTGCCTCCGTTACTCTTTCCTTACCTTGCCGTTCATTGCCTAGCCTTGCCTTGTCGTGCATTAGACTTGCCTTGACTGACAGTGCCTTGCCTTTTGTTACACTTTCCTTGCCTTGCCCTGCATTGACTAGCCGTGCGTTGTCGTGCCTTAGCCTTGTTTCCCCTTGCCGTGCCGTTCCTTCCCTTACCCTTGCCTTGCCTTGATTTCCCTTGCTTTACTTGCCTTCCGTTACTTTTTGCTTGCCTTCCGTGCATTGCCTAGCCTTGCGTTGTCGTACCTTAGCCTTGCTTCGCCTAACCGTGCCTTGCTTTCCGTTACCCTTTCCTTGCCTTGCGGTGCATTGCCTAGACGTGCGTTGTCGTGCTTTAGCCTTGTTTCACCTTGCCATAGCCTTGCTTGCGTTGCCTTGCTTTGCCTTGCCTTCCTTTCCTTCCGTTACTCTTTACTTGCCTTGCCGTGCATTGCCAAGCCTTGCGTTGTCGTGCCTTAGCCTTGCCTCGCCTGGCCGTGCCTTGCCTTGCGTTACCCTTTCGTTGCCTTGCCGTGCATTGGCTAGCCGTGCGTTGTCGTGCATGAGCGTTGCCTTGCCTCAACGTGCCTTCCCTTGCGTTACGCTTTCCTTGCCTGGCAGTGCATTGCCCACCAGTGCGTTGTCGTGCCTTAGCCTTGTTTCCCCTTGCCGTGCCGTGCCTTCCGTTACCCTTGCCTTGCCTTGCATTCCCTTGCCTTCCTTGCATTCCGTTACTGTTTGCTTGCCTTCCCGTGCATTGCCCAACCTTGTGTTGTCGTGCCTTATTCTTGCCTTGCCTGACCGTGCCTTGCCTTGCGTTACCGTTTCCTTGCTTGGCCGTGCATTGCCTAGCCGTGCGTTGTCGTGCCTTAGCCTTGCCTCGCCTGACCCTGCCTTGCCTTGCGTAACCCTTTCCTTGCTTGCCGTGGATTGCCGAGCCGTGCATTGTCGTGCATTACCCTTGCCTTCCCTCACCGTGCCTTGCCTTGCGTTACCCGTTCCTTGCCTGGAAGTGCATTGCCTAGCCGTGCGTTGCCGTGCCTTTAGCCTTTTTTCCCCTTGCCGTGCCGTTCCTTCCGTTACCCTTGCCTTGCCTTCCTTTCCCTTGCCTTCATTGCCTTCCATTAATCTTTGCTTGACTTCCGTGCATTGCCTGGCATTGCGTAGTCGTGCCTTAGCCTTGCCTCGCCTGACCCTGCCTTCCCTTGCGTTACCCTTTCCTTGCCTTGCCGTGCCTTGCCTACCTTGCGTTGTCGTGCCTTAGCCTTGTTTCCTCTTGCTATAAGCCTTGTTTGCCTTGCCGTCCTTTCCTTCCGTTACTCTTTACTTGCCTTGCCGTGCATTGCCTAGGCTTGCGTTGTCGTGCCTTAGCCTTGCCTCGCCTTACCCTGCCTTGCCATGCGTAACCTTTTCCTTTCCTTGCCGTGCATTGCCTAGCCGTGCGTTGTCGTGCATTAGCCTTGCCTTGCCTCACCGTGCCTTGCCTTGAGTTACCCGTTCCTTTCCTGGAAGTGCATTGCCTAGCCGTGCGTTGCCGTGCCTTAGCCTTGTTTCCCCGTGCCGTGACGTACCATTTGTTACACTTGCCTTGCCTTGCTTTTCCTTGCCTTCCTTGCCTCCCGTTACTCTTTCCTTGCCTTGCCGTGCAGTGCCTAGCCTTGCCTTGTCGTGCATTAGCCTTGCCTTGACTGACCGTACCTTGCTTTTGTTACACTTTCCTTGCCTTGCCCTGCATTCCCTAGCCGTGCGTTGTCGTGCCGTAGCCTTGTTTCCCCGTTCCGTGCCATTCCTTCCCTTACCCTTGCCTTGCCTTGATTTCCCTTGCTTTCCTTGCCTTCCGGTACTTTTTGCTTGCTTTCCGTGCATTGCCTAGCCTTGCGTTGTCGTGCCTTAGCCTTGCTTTCCTTTACCCTTTCCTTGCCTTGCCGTGCATTGCCTAGCCGTGCGTTGTCGTGCTTTAGCCTTGTTTCACCTTGCCATAGCCTTGCTTGCGTTGCCTTGCTTTGCCTTGCCTTCCTTTCCTTCCGTTACTCTTTACTTGCCTTGCCGTGCATTGCGAAGCCTTGCGTGGTCGTGCCTTAGCCTTGCCTCGCCTGGCCGTGCCTTGCCTTGCGTTACCGTTTCCTTGCCTTGCCGTGCATTGCCTAGCCGTGCGTTGTCGTGCATTAGCCTTACCTTGCCGCACCGTGGCTTCCCTTGCATTACCCATTCCTTGCCTGGCCGTGCATTACCTAGACGTGCGTTGTCGTGCCTTAGCCTTGTTTCCCCTTGCCGTGCCGTGCCTTCCGTTACCCTTGCCTTGCCTTGCATTCCCTTGCCTTCCTTGCATTCCGTTACTGTTTGCTTGCCTTCCCGTGCATTGCCCAACCTTGTGTTGTCGTGCCTTATTCTTGCCTTGCCTGACCGTGCCTTGCCTTGCGTTACCCTTTCCTTGCCTTGCCGTGCATTGCCTAGCCGTGCGTTGTCGTGCCTTACCCTTGCCTCGACTGGCCGTGCCTTGCCTTGCGTTACCCTTTCCTTGCCTTGCCGTGCATTGCCTAGCCGTGCGTTGTCGTGCCTTAGCCTTGTTTCCCCCTGCCATAGCCTTGCCTTGCCTTGCCGTCCTTTCCTTCCGTTACTCTTTACTTGCCTTGCTGTGCATTGCCTAGCCTTGCGTTGTCGTGCCTTAGCCTTGCCTCGCCTGACGGTACTTTGCCTAGCGTTACCCTTTCCTTGCCTTGCTGTGCGTTGCCTAAACTTGCGTTGTCGTGCCTTAGCCTTGCCTTGGCTGACCGTTCCTTCCCGTTCTTTACCCTTTCCTTGCCTTGCCGGGCATTGCTTACCCGTGCGTTGTCGTGCCTTAGCCTTGTTTCCCCTTGCCGTGACGATCCTTCCGTTACCCTTGGTTGCCTTGATTTTCCTTGCATCCTTCCCTTCCGTTACTCTTTGCTTGCCTTACGTGCATTGCCTAGCCTTGCGTTGTCGTGCCCTAGCCTTGCCTCGCCTGACCGTGCTTTGCCTGGCGTTACCCTTTCCTTACCTTGCCGTGCATTGCCTAGCCGTGCGTTGTCCGGCCTTAGCCTTGTTTCCCATTGCCGTGCCATGACTTTTATTACACTGGCCTTGCCTGGCTTTGCCTTGCCTTCCTTTCCTTCCGTTACTCTTTACTTGCCTTGCCGTGCATTGCCTAGCCTTGCGTTGTCGTGCATTAGCCTTGCCTTGCCTGACCGTGCCTTACCGTGCGTTACCCGTTCCTTGCCTTGCCGTGCATTGCCTACCCGTGCGTTGTCGTGCATTAGCCTTGCCTTGCCTCACCGTGCCTTCCCTTGCTTTACCCTTTCCTTGCCTGGCCGTGCATTGCCTATCCGTGCGTTGTCGTGCCTTAGCCTTGTTTCCCCTTGCCGTGTCGTAACTTCCGTTACCCTTGCCTTGCCTTCCTTTCCCTTGCCTTCCTTGCCTTCCATTAGTCTTTGCGTGCCTTCCGTGCATTGCCTGGCATTGCGTGGTCGTGCCTTAGCCTTGCCTCGCCTGACCCTGCCTTCCCTTGCGTTACCCTTTCCTTGCCTTGACGTGCCTTGCCTAGCCGTGCGTTTTCGTGCCTTAGCCTTGTTTCCTCTTGCTATAGCCTTGTTTGCCTTGCCGTCCTTTCCTTCCGTTACTCTTTACTTGCCTTGCCGTGCATTGCCTTGGCTTGCGTTGTCGTGCCTTAGCCTTGCCTCGCCTGACCCTGCCTTGCCTTGCGTAACCCTTTCCTTGCCTTGCCGTGCATTGCCTAGCCGTGCGTTGTCGTGCATTAGCCTTGCCTTGCCTCACCGTGCCTTCCCTTGCGTTACCCTTTCCTTGCCTGGCCATGCATTGCCTATCCTTGCGTTGTCGTGCCTTAGCCTTGGTTCCCCTTGACGTGCCGTAACTTCCGTTACCCTTGCATTAGCTTCCTTTCCCGTGCCATCCTTGCATTCCGTTACTCTTTTCTTGCCTTCCGTACCTTGCCTAGCCTTGCCTTGTCGTGCCTTAGCCTTGCCTCGCCTGACTGTGCCTTGCCTTCCGTCACCCTTTCCTTGCCTTGCCGTGCATTGCGTAGCCGTGCGTTGTCGTTCATTAGCCTTGCCTTGCCTCACCGTACCTTGCCCTGCGTTACCCTTTCCTTGCCTGGCCGTGAATTGCCTAGCCGTGCGTTGCCGTGCCTTAGCCTTGTTTCCCCTTGCCGTGCCGTGCCTTTTTTTACACTTCCCTTGCCTTGCTTTGCCTTGCCTTCCTTTCCTTCCGTTACTCTTTCCTTGCCTTGCCGTGCATTGCCTACCCGTGCGTTGTCGTGCCTTAGCCTTGTTTCCCCTTGCTGTGCCGTGCCTTCCGTTACCCTTGCATTGCCTTGCTTTCCCGTGAGATCCTTGCCTTCCGTTACTGTTTTCTTGCCTTCCGTGCATTGCCTAGCCTTGCGTTGTCGTGCCTTAGCCTTGCCTCGCCTGACCGAGCCTTGCATTCAGTTACCCTTTCCTTGCCTTGCCGTGCATTGCCTAGCCGTTCGTTGTCGTTCATTAGCCTTGCCTTGCCTCACCGTACTTTGCCCTGCGTTACCCTTTCCTTGCCTTGCCGTGCATTGCCTAAACTTGCGTTGTCGTGCCTTAGCCTTGCCTTGGCTGACCGTGCCTTCCCTTGCGTTACGCTTTCCTTGCCTTGCCGTGCATTGCCTAGCCGTGCGTTGCCGTGACTTAGCCTTGTTTCCCCTTGCCGTGCCGTGCCTTCCGTTACCCTTGCCTTGCCTTCCTTTCCCTTGCCTTCCTTGCCTTCCTTTACTCTTTCCTTCCCTTGCCGTGCATTGCCTAGCCGTGCGTTGTCGTGCATTAGCCCTACCTTGCCTCACCGTGCCTTGCCTTGGGTTACCCTTTCCTGGCCTGGCCGTGCATTGCCTAGCCGTGCGTTATCGTGCTTTAGCCTTGTTTCCCCTTGCCGTGCCGTATCTTCCGTTACCCTGGCCTTGCCTTGCTTTCCCTTGCCTTCCTTGCCTTCCGTTACTGTTTCTTTGCCTTGCCGTGCATTGCCCAACCTTGTGTTGTCGTACCTTAATCTTACCTTACCTTGCCGTGCCTTGCCTTCCGTTACCCTTTCCTTGCCTTGCCGTGCATTGCCTAGCCGTGCGTTGTCGTGTCTTAGTCTTGTTTCCCCTTGCCGTGCCGTTCCTTCCGTTACCCTTGCCTTGCCTTCCTTTCCCTTGCCTTCCTTGCCTTCCATTAGTCTTTGCTTGCCTTCCGTGCAATGCCTGGCATTGCGTAGTCGTGCCTTAGCCTTTCCCTCGCCTGACCCTGCCTTCCCTTGCGTTACCCTTTCCTTGCCTTGCCGTGCATTGCCTAGCCGTGCGTTGTCGTGCCTTAGCCTTGTTTCCCCTTGCTATAGCCTTGTTTGCCTTGCCTTCCTTTCCTTCCGTTACTCTTTACTTGCCTTGCCGTGCATTGCCTAGGGTTGCGTTGTCGTGTCTTAGCCTTGCCTCGCCTGACCCTGCCTTGCCTTGCGTAACCCTTTCCTTGCCTTGCCGTGCATTCCCGAGCCGTGCGTTGTCGTGCATTAGCCTTGCCTTGCCTCACCGTGCCTTGCCTTGCGTTACCCGTTCCTTGCCTGGAAGTGCATTGCCTAGCCGTGCGTTGCCGTGCCTTAGCCTTGTTTCCCCTTGCCGTGCCGTGCCTTTTGTTACACTTGCCTTGCCTTGCTTTCCCTTGCCTTCCTTGCCTTCCGTTACTCTTTCCTTACCTTGCCGTTCATTGCCTAGCCTTGCCTTGTCGTGCATTAGACTTGCCTTGACTGACAGTGCCTTGCCTTTTGTTACACTTTCCTTGCCTTGCCCTGCATTGACTAGCCGTGCGTTGTCGTGCCTTAGCCTTGTTTCCCCTTGCCGTGCCGTTCCTTCCCTTACCCTTGCCTTGCCTTGATTTCCCTTGCTTTACTTGCCTTCCGTTACTTTTTGCTTGCCTTCCGTGCATTGCCTAGCCTTGCGTTGTCGTACCTTAGCCTTGCTTCGCCTAACCGTGCCTTGCTTTCCGTTACCCTTTCCTTGCCTTGCGGTGCATTGCCTAGACGTGCGTTGTCGTGCTTTAGCCTTGTTTCACCTTGCCATAGCCTTGCTTGCGTTGCCTTGCTTTGCCTTGCCTTCCTTTCCTTCCGTTACTCTTTACTTGCCTTGCCGTGCATTGCCAAGCCTTGCGTTGTCGTGCCTTAGCCTTGCCTCGCCTGGCCGTGCCTTGCCTTGCGTTACCCTTTCGTTGCCTTGCCGTGCATTGGCTAGCCGTGCGTTGTCGTGCATGAGCGTTGCCTTGCCTCAACGTGCCTTCCCTTGCGTTACGCTTTCCTTGCCTGGCAGTGCATTGCCCACCAGTGCGTTGTCGTGCCTTAGCCTTGTTTCCCCTTGCCGTGCCGTGCCTTCCGTTACCCTTGCCTTGCCTTGCATTCCCTTGCCTTCCTTGCATTCCGTTACTGTTTGCTTGCCTTCCCGTGCATTGCCCAACCTTGTGTTGTCGTGCCTTATTCTTGCCTTGCCTGACCGTGCCTTGCCTTGCGTTACCGTTTCCTTGCTTGGCCGTGCATTGCCTAGCCGTGCGTTGTCGTGCCTTAGCCTTGCCTCGCCTGACCCTGCCTTGCCTTGCGTAACCCTTTCCTTGCTTGCCGTGGATTGCCGAGCCGTGCATTGTCGTGCATTACCCTTGCCTTGCCTCACCGTGCCTTGCCTTGCGTTACCCTTTCCTTGCCTGGAAGTGCATTGCCTAGCCGTGCGTTGCCGTGCCTTAGCCTTGTTTCCCCTTGCCGTGCCGTTCCTTCCGTTACCCTTGCCTTGCCTTCCTTTCCCTTGCCTTCCTTGCCTTCCTTTAATCTTTGCTTGACTTCCGTGCATTGCCTGGCATTGCGTAGTCGTGCCTTAGCCTTGCCTCGCCTGACCCTGCCTTCCCTTGCGTTACCCTTTCCTTGCCTTGCCGTGCCTTGCCTACCGTGCGTTTTCGTGCCTTAGCCTTGTTTCCCCTTGCTATAGCCTTGTTTGCCTTGCCGTCCTTTCCTTCCGTTACTCTTTACTTGCCTTGCCGTGCATTGCCTAGGCTTGCGTTGTCGTGCCTTAGCCTTGCCTCGCCTTACCCTGCCTTGCCATGCGTAACCTTTTCCTTTCCTTGCCGTGCATTGCCTAGCCGTGCGTTGTCGTGCATTAGCCTTGCCTTGCCTCACCGTGCCTTGCCTTGCGTTACCCGTTCCTTTCCTGGAAGTGCATTGCCTAGCCGTGCGTTGCCGTGCCTTAGCCTTGTTTCCCCGTGCCGTGACGTACCTTTTGTTACACTTGCCTTGCCTTGCTTTTCCTTGCCTTCCTTGCCTCCCGTTACTCTTTCCTTGCCTTGCCGTGCAGTGCCTAGCCTTGCCTTGTCGTGCATTAGCCTTGCCTTGACTGACCGTGCCTTGCTTTTGTTACACTTTCCTTGCCTTGCCCTGCATTGCCTAGCCGTGCGTTGTCGTGCCGTAGCCTTGTTTCCCCTTGCCGTGCCATTCCTTCCCTTACCCTTGCCTTGCCTTGATTTCCTTGCTTTCCTTGACTTCCGGTACTTTTTGCTTGCCTTCCGTGCATTGCCTAGCCTTGCGTTGTCGTGCCTTAGCCTTGCTTTCCTTTACCCTTTCCTTGCCTTGCCGTGCATTGCCTAGCCGTGCGTTGTCGTGCTTTAGCCTTGTTTCACCTTGCCATAGCCTTGCTTGCGTTGCCTTGCTTTGCCTTGCCTTCCTTACCTTCCGTTACTCTTTACTTGCCTTGCCGTGCATTGCGAAGCCTTGGGTGGTCGTGCCTTAGCCTTGCCTCGCCTGGCCGTGCCTTGCCTTGCGTTACCGTTTCTATGCCTTGCCGTGCATTGCCTAGCCGTGCGTTGTCGTGCATTAGCCTTACCTTGCCCCACCGTGGCTTCCCTTGCATTACCCATTCCTTGCCTGGCCGTGCATTGCCTAGACGTGCGTTGTCGTGCCTTAGCCTTGTTTCCCCTTGCCGTGCCGTGCCTTCCGTTACCCTTGCCTAGCCTTGCATTCCCTTGCCTTCCTTGCATTCCGTTACTGTTTGCTTGCCTTCCCGTGCATTGCCCAACCTTGTGTTGTCGTGCCTTATTCTTGCCTTGCCTGACCGTGCCTTGCCTTGCGTTACCCTTTCCTTGCCTTGCCGTGCATTGCCTAGCCGTGCGTTGTCGTGCCTTACCCTTGCCTCGACTGGCCGTGCCTTGCCTTGCGTTACCCTTTCCTTGCCTTGCCGTGCATTGCCTAGCCGTGCGTTGTCGTGCCTTAGCCTTGTTTCCCCCTGCCATAGCCTTGCCTTGCCTTGCCGTCCTTTCCTTCCGTTACTCTTTCCTTGCCTTGCCGTGCGTTGCCTAAACTTGCGTTGTCGTGCCTTAGCCTTGCCTTGGCTGACCGTTCCTTCCCGTTCGTTACCCTTTCCTTGCCTTGCCGGGCATTGCTTACCCGTGCGTTGTCGTGCCTTAGCCTTGTTTCCCCTTGCCGTGCCGATCCTTCCGTTACCCTTGCCTTGCCTTGATTTTCCTTGCATCCTTCCCTTCCGTTACTTTTTGCTTGCCTTACGTGCATTGCCTAGCCTTGCGTTGTCGTGCCTTAGCCTTGCCTCGCCTGACCGTGCCTTGCCTTGCGTTACCCTTTCCTTGCCTTGCCGTGCATTGCCTAGTCCTGCGTTGTCGTGCCTTAGCCTTGTTTCCCCTTGCCGTGCCGTTCCATCCGTTTCACTTGCCTTGACTTGCTTTCTGTTCACTATCTTGCTTTCCGTTACTGTTTGCTTGCCTTGCCGTGCATTGCCCAACCTTGTGTTGTCGTAACTTATTCTTACGGTGCCTTGCCGTCCCTTGCCTTCCATTACCCTTTCATTGCCTTGCCGTGCATTGCCTTTCCGTGCGTTGTCGTGCCGTAGCATTGTTTCCCCTTGTCATAGCCTTGCCTTGACTTGCCGTCCTTTCCTTCCGTTACTCTTTTCTTGCCTTCCGTGCATTGTCTAGCCTTGCGTTGTCGTGCCTTAGCCTTGCCTCGCCTGACTGTGCCTTGCCTTCCGTCACCCTTTCCTTGCCTTTCCGTGCATTGCCCAACTTTGTGTTGTCGTACCTTAATCTTACCTTGCCTTGACGTGCCTTGCCTTCCGTTACCCTTTCCTTGCCTTGCCGTGCATTGCCTAGCCGTGCGTTGTCGTGCCTTAGCCTTGTTTCCCCTTGCCGTGCCGTTCCTTCCGTTACCCTTGCCTTGCCTTCCTTTCCCTTGCCTTCCTTGCCTTCCATTAGTCTTTGCTTGACTTCCGTGCATTGCCTGGCATTGCGTAGTCGTGCCTTAGCCTTGCCTCGCCTGACCCTGCCTTCCCTTGCGTTACCCTTTCCTTGCCTTGCCGTGCCTTGCCTACCGTGCGTTTTCGTGCCTTAGCCTTGTTTCCTCTTGCTATAGCCTTGTTTGCCTTGCCGTCCTTTCCTTCCGTTACTCTTTACTTGCCTTGCCGTGCATTGCCTAGGCTTGCGTTGTCGTGCCTTAGCCTTGCCTCGCCTGACTGTGCCTTGCCTTCCGTCACCCTTTCCTTGCCTTTCCGTGCATTGCCCAACTTTGTGTTGTCGTACCTTAATCTTACCTTGCCTTGACGTGCCTTGCCTTCCGTTACCCTTTCCTTGCCTTGCCGTGCATTGCCTAGCCGTGCGTTGTCGTGCCTTAGTCTTGTTTCCCCTTGCCGTGCCGTTCCTTCCGTTACCCTTGCCTTGCCTTCCTTTCCCTTGCCTTCCTTGCCTTCCATTAATCTTTGCTTGACTTCCGTGCATTGCCTGGCATTGCGTAGTCGTGCCTTAGCCTTGCCTCGCCTGACCCTGCCTTCCCTTGCGTTACCCTTTCCTTGCCTTGCCGTGCCTTGCCTACCGTGCGTTTTCGTGCCTTAGCCTTGTTTCCTCTTGCTATAGCCTTGTTTGCCTTGCCGTCCTTTCCTTCCGTTACTCTTTACTTGCCTTGCCGTGCATTGCCTAGGCTTGCGTTGTCGTGCCTTAGCCTTGCCTCGCCTTACCCTGCCTTGCCATGCGTAACCTTTTCCTTTCCTTGCCGTGCATTGCCTAGCCGTGCGTTGTCGTGCATTAGCCTTGCCTTGCCTCACCATGCCTTGCCTTGCGTTACCCGTTCCTTGCCTGGAAGTGCATTGCCTAGCCGTGCGTTGCCGTGCCTTAGCCTTGTTTCCCCGTGCCGTGACGTACCTTTTGTTACACTTGCCTTGCCTTGCTTTTCCTTGCCTTCCTTGCCTCCCGTTACTCTTTCCTTGCCTTGCCGTGCAGTGCCTAGCCTTGCCTTGTCGTGCATTAGCCTTGCCTTGACTGACCGTACCTTGCTTTTGTTACACTTTCCTTGCCTTGCCCTGCATTCCCTAGCCGTGCGTTGTCGTGCCGTAGCCTTGTTTCCCCTTGCCGTGCCATTCCTTCCCTTATCCTTGCCTTGCCTTGATTTCCCTTGCTTTCCTTGCCTTCCGGTACTTTTTGCTTGCTTTCCGTGCATTGCCTAGCCTTGCGTTGTCGTGCCTTAGCCTTGCTTCGCCTAACCGTGCCTTGCTTTCCTTTACCCTTTCCTTGCCTTGCCGTGCATTGCCTAGCCGTGCGTTGTCGTGCTTTAGCCTTGTTTCACCTTGCCATAGCCTTGCTTGCGTTGCCTTGCTTTGCCTTGCCTTCCTTTCCTTCCGTTACTCTTTACTTGCCTTGCCGTGCATTGCGAAGCCTTGCGTGGTCGTGCCTTAGCCTTGCCTCGCCTGGCCGTGCCTTGCCTTGCGTTACCGTTTCCTTGCCTTGCCGTGCATTGCCTAGCCGTGCGTTGTCGTGCATTAGCCTTACCTTGCCCCACCGTGCCTTCCCTTGCATTACCCATTCCTTGCCTGGCCGTGCATTGCCTAGACGTGCGTTGTCGTGCCTTAGCCTTGTTTCCCCTTGCCGTGCCGTGCCTTCCGTTACCCTTGCCTAGCCTTGCATTCCCTTGCCTTCCTTGCATTCCGTTACTGTTTGCTTGCCTTCCCGTGCATTGCCCAACCTTGTGTTGTCGTGCCTTATTCTTGCCTTGCCTGACCGTGCCTTGCCTTGCGTTACCCTTTCCTTGCCTTGCCGTGCATTGCCTAGCCGTGCGTTGTCGTGCCTTACCCTTGCCTCGACTGGCCGTGCCTTGCCTTGCGTTACTCTTTCCTTGCCTTGCCGTGCATTGATAGCCGTGCGTTGTCGTGCCTTAGCCTTGTTTCCCCCTGCCATAGCCTTGCCTTGCCTTGCCGTCCTTTCCTTCCGTTACTCTTTACTTGCCTTGCCGTGCATTGCCTAGCCTTGCGTTGTCGTGCCTTAGCCTTGCCTCGCCTGACGGTACTTTGCCTAGCGTTACCCTTTCCTTGCCTTGCTGTGCGTTGCCTAAACTTGCGTTGTCGTGCCTTAGCCTTGCCTTGGCTGACCGTTCCTTCCCGTTCTTTACCCTTTCCTTGCCTTGCCGGGCATTGCTTACCCGTGCGTTGTCGTGCCTTAGCCTTGTTTCCCCTTGCCGTGCCGATCCTTCCGTTACCCTTGCCTTGCCTTGATTTTCCTTGCATCCTTCCCTTCCGTTACTCTTTGCTTGCCTTACGTGCATTGCCTAGCCTTGCGTTGTCGTGCCTTAGCCTTGTCTCGCCTGACCGTGCCTTGCCTTGCGTTACCCTTTCCTTGCCTTGCCGTGCATTGCCTAGTCCTGCGTTGTCGTGCCTTAGCCTTGTTTCCCCTTGCCGTGCCGTTCCATCCGTTTCACTTGCCTTGACTTGCTTTCTGTTCACTATCTTGCTTTCCGTTACTGTTTGCTTGCCTTGCCGTGCATTGCCCAACCTTGTGTTGTCGTAACTTATTCTTACGGTGCCTTGCCGTACCTTGCCTTCCATTACCCTTTCATTGCCTTGCCGTGCATTGCCTTTCCGTGCGTTGTCGTGCCGTAGCATTGTTTCCCCTTGCCATAGCCTTCCCTTGACTTGCCGTCCTTTCCTTCCGTTACTCTTTTCTTGCCTTCCGTGCATTGTCTAGCCTTGCGTTGTCGTGCCTTAGCCTTGCCTCGCCTGACTGTGCCTTGCCTTCCGTCACCCTTTCCTTGCCTTTCCGTGCATTGCCCAACTTTGTGTTGTCGTACCTTAATCTTACCTTGCCTTGACGTGCCTTGCCTTCCGTTACCCTTTCCTTGCCTTGCCGTGCATTGCCTAGCCGTGCGTTGTCGTGCCTTAGTCTTGTTTCCCCTTGCCGTGCCGTTCCTTCCGTTACCCTTGCCTTGCCTTCCTTTCCCTTGCCTTCCTTGCCTTCCATTAGTCTTTGCTTGACTTCCGTGCATTGCCTGGCATTGCGTAGTCGTGCCTTAGCCTTGCCTCGCCTGACCCTGCCTTCCCTTGCGTTACCCTTTCCTTGCCTTGCCGTGCCTTGCCTACCGTGCGTTTTCGTGCCTTAGCCTTGTTTCCTCTTGCTATAGCCTTGTTTGCCTTGCCGTCCTTTCCTTCCGTTACTCTTTACTTGCCTTGCCGTGCATTGCCTAGGCTTGCGTTGTCGTGCCTTAGCCTTGCCTCGCCTGACCCTGCCTTGCCTTCGTAACCCTTTCCTTGCCTTGCCGTGCATTGCCGAGCCGTGCGTTGTCGTGCATTACCCTTGCCTTGCCTCACCGTGCCTTGCCTTGCGTTACCCGTTCCTTGCCTGGAAGTGCATTGCCTAGCCGTGCGTTGCCGTGCCTTAGCCTTGTTTCCCCTTGCCATAGCCTTGCCTTGCTTTCCCTTGCCTTCCTTGCCTTCCGTTACTCTTTGCTTGCCTTGCCGTGCATTGCCTAGCCTTGCGTTGTCGTGCCTTAGCCTTGCCTCGCCTGACCGTGCCTTCCCTTGCGTTACCCTTTCCTTGCCTTGCCGTGCATTGCCTAGCCGTGCGTTTTCGTGCCTTAGCCTTGATTCCCATTGCCGTGCCATGCTTTTTGTTACACTGGCCTTGCCTGGCTTTGCCTTGCCTTCCTTTCCTTCCGTTACTCTTTCCTTGCCTTGTCGTGAATTGCCTAGCCTTGCGTTGTCGTGCATTATCCTTGCCTTCCTGACCGTGCCTTACCGTGCGTTACCCGTTCCTTGCCTTGCCGTGCATTGCCTACCCGTGCGTTGTCGTGCATTAGCCTTGCCTTGCCTCACCGTGCCTTCCCTTGCGTTACCCTTTCCTTGCCTGGCCGTGCATTGCCTATCCGTGCGTTGTCGTGCCTTAGCCTTGGTTCCCCTTGCCGTGTCGTGCCTTCCGTTACCCTTGCATTGCCTTGCTTTGCCGTGCCTTCCTTGCCTTCCGGTACTCTTTGCTTCCCTTCCGTGCATTGCCTAGCCTTCCGTTGTCGTGCCGTATTCTTGCCTTGCCTGACCGTGCCTTGCCTTGCGTTACCCTTTCCTTGCCTTGCCGTGCATTGCCTAGCCGTGCGTTGTCGTTCCTTAGCCTTGTTTCACCTTGTCATAGCCTTAATTGCGTTGCCTTGCTTTGCCTTGACTTCCCTGCCTTCCGGTACTCTTTGCTTGCCTTCCGTGCATTGCCTAGCCTTGCGTTGTCGTGCCTTAGCCTTGTTTCCCTTGCCGTGCCTTGCCTTTTGTTACACTTTCCTTGACTTACCCTGCATTGCCTAGCCGTGCGTTTTCGTGCCTTAGCCTTGTTTCCCCTTTCCGTGCCGTTCCTTCCCTTAACCGTTGCCTTGCCTTGATTTCCCTTCCTTTCCTTGCCTTCCGTTACTTTTTGCTTGCCTTCCGTGCATTGCCTAGCCTTGCGTTGTCATGCCTTAGCCTTGCCTCGACTGACCGTGCCTTGCCTTGCGTGACCCTTTCCTTGCTTTGCCGTGCATTGCCTAGCCTTGCGTTGTCGTGCCTTAGCCTTGTTTCCTCTTGGCGTGCCGTTCCTTCCCTTACCCCTGCATTGCCTTGCTTTCTCTTGCCTTCCTTTCCTTCCGTTACTCTTTCCTTGCCTTGCCGTGCACTACCTAGTCTTGCATTGTCGTGCGTTAGCCTTTCCTTGCCACACCGTGCCTTGCCTTGCGTTACCCTTTCCTTGCCTTGCCGTGCATTGCCTAGTCCTGCGTTGTCGTGCCTTAGCCTTGTTTCCCCTTGCCGTGCCGTTCCATCCGTTACACTTGCCTTGCCTTGCTTTCCCTTCACTATCTTGCCTTCCGTTACTGTTTGCTTGCCTTGCCGTGCATTGCCCAACCTTGTGTTGTCGTACCTTATTCTTACGTAGCCTTGCCATCCCTTCCCTTGCGTTACCATTTCCTTGCCTTGCCGTGCATTGCCTAGCAGTGCTTTGTCGTGCCTTAGCCTTGTTTCGCCTTGCCATAGCCTTGCCTTGCCTTGCCGTCCTTTCCTTCCGTTACTCTTTACTTGCCTTGCCGTGCATTGCCTAGCCTTGCGTTGTCGTGCCTTAGCCTTGCCTCACCTGACCGTGCCTTGCCTTGCGTTACCCTTTCCTTGCCTTGCCGTGCATTGCCTAGCCGTGCGTTGTCGTGCCTTAGCCTTTTTTCCCCTTGCCGTGCCGTTCCTTCCCTTACCCTTACCTTGCCTTGCTTTACCTTGCTTTCCTTGCCTTGCGTTACTCTTTACTTACCTTCTGTGCATTGTCTAGCCTTGCGTGTTCGTGCCTTAGCCTTGCCTCGCCTGACAGTGCCTTGCCTTGCGTTACCCTTTCCTTGCCTTGCCGTGCATTGCCTAGCCGTGCGTTGTCGTGCTTTAGCCTTGTTTCACCTTGCCATAGCCTTGCTTGCGTTGCCTTGCTTTGCCTTGCCTTCCTTTCCTTCCGTTACTCTTTACTTGCCTTGCCGTGCATTGCGAAGCCTTGCGTGGTCGTGCCTTAGCCTTGCCTCGCCTGGCCGTGCCTTGCCTTGCGTTACCGTTTCCTTGCCTTGCCGTGCATTGCCTAGCCGTGCGTTGTCGTGCATTAGCCTTACCTTGCCCCACCGTGGCTTCCCTTGCATTACCCATTCCTTGCCTGGCCGTGCATTGCCTAGACGTGCGTTGTCGTGCCTTAGCCTTGTTTCCCCTTGCCGTGCCGTGCCTTCCGTTACCCTTGCCTAGCCTTGCATTCCCTTGCCTTCCTTGCATTCCGTTACTGTTTGATTGCCTTCCCGTGCATTGCCCAACCTTGTGTTGTCGTGCCTTATTCTTGCCTTGCCTGACCGTGCCTTGCCTTGCGTTACCCTTTCCTTGCCTTGCCGTGCATTGCCTAGCCGTGCGTTGTCGTGCCTTAGCCTTGCCTCGCCTGGCCGTGCCTTGCCTTGCGTTACTCTTTCCTTGCCTTGCCGTGCATTGATAGCCGTGCGTTGTCGTGCCTTAGCCTTGTTTCCCCCTGCCATAGCCTTGCCTTGCCTTGCCGTCCTTTCCTTCCGTTACTCTTTACTTGCCTTGCCGTGCATTGCCTAGCCTTGCGTTGTCGTGCCTTAGCCTTGCCTCGCCTGACGGTGCTTTGCCTAGCGTTACCCTTTCCTTGCCTTGCCGTGCGTTGCCTAAACTTGCGTTGTCGTGCCTTAGCCTTGCCTTGGCTGACCGTTCCTTCCCGTTCGTTACCCTTTCCTTGCCTTGCCGGGCATTGCTTACCCGTGCGTTGTCGTGCCTTAGCCTTGTTTCCCCTTGCCGTGCCGATCCTTCCGTTACCCTTGCCTTGCCTTGATTTTCCTTGCATCCTTGCCTTCCGTTACTCTTTGCTTGCCTTACGTGCATTGCCTAGCCTTGCGTTGTCGTGCCTTAGCCTTGCCTCGCCTGACCGTGCCTTGCCTTGCGTTACCCTTTCCTTGCCTTGCCGTGCATTGCCTAGTCCTGCGTTGTCGTGCCTTAGCCTTGTTTCCCCTTGCCGTGCCGTTCCATCCGTTTCACTTGCCTTGACTTGCTTTCTGTTCACTATCTTGCTTTCCGTTACTGTTTGCTTGCCTTGCCGTGCATTGCCCAACCTTGTGTTGTCGTAACTTATTCTTACGGTGCCTTGCCGTACCTTGCCTTCCATTACCCTTTCATTGCCTTGCCGTGCATTGCCTTTCCGTGCATTGTCGTGCCGTAGCATTGTTTCCCCTTGCCATAGCCTTCCCTTGACTTGCCGTCCTTTCCTTCCGTTACTCTTTTCTTGCCTTCCGTGCATTGTCTAGCCTTGCGTTGTCGTGCCTTAGCCTTGCCTCGCCTGACTGTGCCTTGCCTTCCGTCACCCTTTCCTTGCCTTTCCGTGCATTGCCCAACTTTGTGTTGTCGTACCTTAATCTTACCTTGCCTTGACGTGCCTTGCCTTCCGTTACCCTTTCCTTGCCTTGCCGTGCATTGCCTAGCCGTGCGTTGTCCTGCCTTAGTCTTGTTTCCCCTTGCCGTGCCGTTCCTTCCGTTACCCTTGCCTTGCCTTCCTTTCCCTTGCCTTCCTTGCCTTCCATTAGTCTTTGGTTGCCTTCCGTGCATTGCCTGGCATTGCTTAGTCGTGCCTTACCCTTTCCCTCGCCTGACCCTGCCTTCCCTTGCGTTACCCTTTCCTTGCCTTGCCGTGCCTTGCCTAGCCGTGCGTTTTCGTGCCTGAGCCTTGGTTCCCCTTGCTATAGCCTTTTTTGCCTTGCCGTCCTTTCCTTCCGTTACTCTTTACTTGCCTTGCCGTGCATTGCCTAGGGTTGCGTTGTCGTGCCTTAGCCTTGCCTCGCCTGACCCTGCCTTGCCTTGCTTAAACCTTTCCTTGCTTGCCGTGCATTGCCGAGCCGTGCGTTGTCGTGCATTACCCTTGCATTGCCTCACCGTGCCTTGCCTTGCGTTACCCGTTCCTTGCCTGGAAGTGCATTGCCTAGCCGTGCGTTGCCGTGCCTTAGCCTTGTTTCCCCTTGCTGTGCCGTTCCTTCCGTTACCCTTGCCTTGCCTTCCTTTCCCTTGCCTTCCTTGCCTTCCATTAGTCTTTGCTTGACTTCCGTGCATTGCCTGGCATTGCGTAGTCGTGCCTTAGCCTTGCCTCGCCTGACCCTGCCTTCCCTTGCGTTACCCTTTCCTTGCCTTGCCGTGCCTTGCCTACCGTGCGTTTTCGTGCCTTAGCCTTGTTTCCTCTTGCTATAGCCTTGTTTGCCTTGCCGTCCTTTCCTTCCGTTACTCTTTACTTGCCTTGCCGTGCATTGCCTAGGCTTGCGTTGTCGTGCCTTATCCTTGCCTCGCCTTACCCTGCCTTGCCTTGCGTAACCTTTTCCTTTCCTTGCCGTGCATTGCCTAGCCGTGCGTTGTCGTGCATTAGCCTTGCCTTGCCTCACCGTGCCTTGCCTTGCGTTACCCGTTCCTTGCCTGGAAGTGCATTGCCTAGCCGTGCGTTGCCGTGCCTTAGCCTTGTTTCCCCGTGCCGTGACGTACCTTTTGTTACACTTGCCTTGCCTTGCTTTTCCTTGCCTTCCTTGCCTCCCGTTACTCTTTCCTTGCCTTGGGGTGCAGTGCCTAGCCTTTCGTTGTCGTGCCTTAGCCTTTTTTAAACTTGCCATAGCCTTGCTTGCGTTGCCTTGCTTTCCCTTGCCTTCCTTGCCTTCCGTTACTGTTTGCTTACCTTGCCTTGCATTGCCCAACCTTGTGTTGTCGTACCTTATTCTTACGTTGCCTTGCCGTCCCTTGCCTTCCATCAACCTTTCCTTGCCTTGCCGTGCATTGCCTAGCCGTGCGTTGTCGTGCCGTAGCATTGTTTCCCCTTGCCATAGCCTTGCCTTGACTTGCCGTCCTTTCCTTCCGTTACTCTTTACTTGCCTTGCCGTGCATTGCCTAGCCTTGCGTTGTCGTGCCCTAGCCTTGCCTCGCCTGACCGTGCTTTGCCTGGCGTTACCCTTTCCTTACCTTGCCGTGCATTGCCTAGCCGTGCGTTGTCCGGCCTTAGCCTTGTTTCCCATTGCCGTGCCATGACTTTTATTACACTGGCCTTGCCTGGCTTTGCCTTGCCTTCCTTTCCTTCCGTTACTCTTTACTTGCCTTGCCGTGCATTGCCTAGCCTTGCGTTGTCGTGCATTAGCCTTGCCTTGCCTGACCGTGCCTTACCGTGCGTTACCCGTTCCTTGCCTTGCCGTGCATTGCCTACCCGTGCGTTGTCGTGCATTAGCCTTGCCTTGCCTCACCGTGCCTTCCCTTGCGTTACCCTTTCCTTGCCTGGCCGTGCATTGCATATCCGTGCGTTGTCGTGCCTTAGCCTTGTTTCCCCTTGCCGTGCCGTAACTTCCGTTACCCTTGCATTGCCTTGCGTTCCCGTGCCATCCTTGCCTTCCGTTACTCTTTTCTTGCCTTCCGTGCATTTTCTAGCCTTGCGTTGTCGTGCCTTAGCCGTGCCTCGCCTGACTGCGCCTTGCCTTACGTCACCCTTTCCTTGCCTTGCCGTGCATTGCCTAGCCGTTCGTTGTCGTTCATTAGCCTTGCCTTGCCTCACCGTACCTTGCCCGGCGTTACCCTTTCATTGCCTGGCCGTGCATTGCCTAGCCGTGCGTTGTCTTGCCTTAGCCTTTTTTCCCCTTGCCGTGCCGTTCCTTCCGTTACTCTTGCCTTGCCTTGCTTTCCCTTGCCTTCCTTGTCTTCGGTTACTCTTTCCTTAGCTTGCCGTGCATTGCCTAGCCTTGCGTTGTCGTGCCTTAGCCTTGTTTCCCCTTTCCGTGCCGTTCCTTATCTTAGCTTTGCCTTGCCTAGCTTTCCCTTGCTTTCTTTGCCTTCTGTTACTCTTTCCTTTCCTTCCGTGCATTGCCTAGCCTTGAGTTGTCGTGCCTTAGCCTTGCCCTGCCTGACCGTTCCTTGCCTTCCGTTACTCTTTCCTTCCCTTGCCGTGCATTGCCTAGCCGTGCGTTGTCGTGCATTAGCCCTACCTTGCCTCACCGTGCCTTGCCTTGGGTTACCCTTTCCTGGCCTGGCCGTGCATTGCGTAGCCGTGCGTTAACGTGCTTTAGCCTTGTTTCCCCTTGCCGTGCCGTATCTTCCGTTACCCTGGCCTTGCCTTGCTTTCCCTTGCCTTCCTTGCCTTCCGTTACTGTTTCTTTGCCTTGCCGTGCATTGCCCAACCTTGTGTTGTCGTACATTAAGCTTACCTTACCTTGCCGTGCCTTGCCTTCCGTTACCCTTTCCTTGCCTTGCCGTGCATTGCCTAGCCGTGCGTTGTCGTGTCTTAGTCTTGTTTCCCCTTGCCGTGCCGTTCCTTCCGTTACCCTTGCCTTGCCTTCCTTTCCCTTGCCTTCCCTTGCCTTCCATTAGTCTTTGCTTGCCTTCCGTGCAATGCCTGGCATTGCGTAGTCGTGCCTTAGCCTTTCCCTCGCCTGACCCTGCCTTCCCTTGCGTTACCCTTTCCTTGCCTTGCCGTGCCTTGCCTAGCCGTGCGTTTTCGTGCCTTAGCCTTGTTTCCCCTTGCTATAGCCTTGTTTGCCTTGCCTTCCTTTCCTTCCGTTACTCTTTACTTGCCTTGCCGTGCATTGCCTAGGGTTGCGTTGTCGTGTCTTAGCCTTGCCTCGCCTGACCCTGCCTTGCCTTGCTTAACCCTTTCCTTGCCTTGCCGTGCATTCCCGAGCCGTGCGTTGTCGTGCATTAGCCTTGCCTTGCCTCACCGTGCCTTGCCTTGCGTTACCCGTTCCTTGCCTGGAAGTGCATTGCCTAGCCGTGCGTTGCCGTGCCTTAGCCTTGTTTCCCCTTGCCGTGCCGTGCCTTTTGTTACACTTGCCTTGCCTTGCTTTCCCTTGCCTTCCTTGCCTTCCGTTACTCTTTCCTTACCTTGCCGTTCATTGCCTAGCCTTGCCTTGTCGTGCATTAGACTTGCCTTGACTGACAGTGCCTTGCCTTTTGTTACACTTTCCTTGCCTTGCCCTGTATTGACTAGCCGTGCGTTGTCGTGCCTTAGCCTTGTTTCCCCTTGCCGTGCCGTTCCTTCCCTTACCCTTGCCTTGCCTTGATTTCCCTTGCTTTACTTGCCTTCCGTTACTTTTTGCTTGCCTTCCGTGCATTGCCTAGCCTTGCGTTGTCGTACCTTAGCCTTGCTTCGCCTAACCGTGCCTTGCTTTCCGTTACCCTTTCCTTGCCTTGCGGTGCATTGCCTAGACGTGCGTTGTCGTGCTTTAGCCTTGTTTCACCTTGCCATAGCCTTGCTTGCGTTGCCTTGCTTTGCCTTGCCTTCCTTTCCTTCCGTTACTCTTTACTTGCCTTGCCGTGCATTGCCAAGCCTTGCGTTGTCGTGCCTTAGCCTTGCCTCGCCTGGCCATGCCTTGCCTTGCGTTACCCTTTCGTTGCCTTGCCGTGCATTGGCTAGCCGTGCGTTGTCGTGCATGAGCGTTGCCTTGCCTCAACGTGCCTTCCCTTGCGTTACGCTTTCCTTGCCTGGCAGTGCATTGCCCACCAGTGCGTTGTCGTGCCTTAGCCTTGTTTCCCCTTGCCGTGCCGTGCCTTCCGTTACCCTTGCCTTGCCTTGCATTCCCTTGCCTTCCTTGCATTCCGTTACTGTTTGCTTGCCTTCCCGTGCATTGCCCAACCTTGTGTTGTCGTGCCTTAGCCTTGCCTCGCCTGACCCTGCCTTGCCTTGCGTAACCCTTTCCTTGCTTGCCGTGGATTGCCGAGCCGTGCATTGTCGTGCATTACCCTTGCCTTGCCTCACCGTGCCTTGCCTTGCGTTACCCGTTCCTTGCCTGGAATTGCATTGCCTAGCCGTGCGTTGCCGTGCCTTAGCCTTGTTTCCCCTTGCCGTGCCGTTCCTTCCGTTACCCTTGCCTTGCCTTCCTTTCCCTTGCCTTCCTTGCCTTCCATTAATCTTTGCTTGACTTCCGTGCATTGCCTGGCATTGCGTAGTCGTGCCTTAGCCTTGCCTCGCCTGACCCTGCCTTCCCTTGCGTTACCCTTTCCTTGCCTTGCCGTGCCTTGCCTACCGTGCGTTTTCGTGCCTTAGCCTTGTTTCCTCTTGCTATAGCCTTGTTTGCCTTGCCGTCCTTTCCTTCCGTTACTCTTTACTTGCCTTGCCGTGCATTGCCTAGGCTTGCGTTGTCGTGCCTTAGCCTTGACTCGCCTTACCCTGCCTTGCCATGCGTAACCTTTTCCTTTCCTTGCCGTGCATTGCCTAGCCGTGCGTTGTCGTGCATTAGCCTTGCCTTGCCTCACCGTGCCTTGCCTTGCGTTACCCGTTCCTTTCCTGGAAGTGCATTGCCTAGCCATGCGTTGCCGTGCCTTAGCCTTGTTTCCCCGTGCCGTGACGTACCTTTTGTTACACTTGCCTTGCCTTGCTTTTCCTTGCCTTCCTTGCCTCCCGTTACTCTTTCCTTGCCTTGCCGTGCAGTGCCTAGCCTTGCCTTGTCGTGCATTAGCCTTGCCTTGACTGACCGTACCTTGCTTTTGTTACACTTTCCTTGCCTTGCCCTGCATTCCCTAGCCGTGCGTTGTCGTGCCGTAGCCTTGTTTCCCCGTTCCGTGCCATTCCTTCCCTTACCCTTGCCTTGCCTTGATTTCCCTTGCTTTCCTTGCCTTCCGGTACTTTTTGCTTGCTTTCCGTGCATTGCCTAGCCTTGCGTTGTCGTGCCTTAGCCTTGCTTTCCTTTACCCTTTCCTTGCCTTGCCGTGCATTGCCTAGCCGTGCGTTGTCGTGCTTTAGCCTTGTTTCACCTTGCCATAGCCTTGCTTGCGTTGCCTTGCTTTGCCTTGCCTTCCTTTCCTTCCGTTACTCTTTACTTGCCTTGCCGTGCATTGCGAAGCCTTGCGTGGTCGTGCCTTAGCCTTGCCTCGCCTGGCCGTGCCTTGCCTTGCGTTACCGTTTCCTTGCCTTGCCGTGCATTGCCTAGCCGTGCGTTGTCCTGCATTAGCCTTACCTTGCCCCACCGTGGCTTCCCTTGCATTACCCATTCCTTGCCTGGCCGTGCATTGCCTAGACGTGCGTTGTCGTGCCTTAGCCTTGTTTCCCCTTGCCGTGCCGTGCCTTCCGTTACCCTTGCCTAGCCTTGCATTCCCTTGCCTTCCTTGCATTCCGTTACTGTTTGCTTGCCTTCCCGTGCATTGCCCAACCTTGTGTTGTCGTGCCTTATTCTTGCCTTGCCTGACCGTGCCTTGCCTTGCGTTACCCTTTCCTTGCCTTGCCGTGCATTGCCTAGCCGTGCGTTGTCGTGCCTTACCCTTGCCTCGACTGGCCGTGCCTTGCCTTGCGTTACCCTTTCCTTGCCTTGCCGTGCATTGCCTAGCCGTGCGTTGTCGTGCCTTAGCCTTGTTTCCCCCTGCCATAGCCTTGCCTTGCCTTGCCGTCCTTTCCTTCCGTTACTCTTTACTTGCCTTGCTGTGCATTGCCTAGCCTTGCGTTGTCGTGCCTTAGCCTTGCCTCGCCTGACGGTGCTTTGCCTAGCGTTACCCTTTCCTTGCCTTGCCGTGCGTTGCCTAAACTTGCGTTGTCGTGCCTTAGCCTTGCCTTGGCTGACCGTTCCTTCCCGTTCGTTACCCTTTCCTTGCCTTGCCGGGCATTGCTTACCCGTGCGTTGTCGTGCCTTAGCCTTGTTTCCCCTTTCCGTGCCGATCCTTCCGTTACCCTTGCCTTGCCTTGATTTTCCTTGCATCCTTCCCTTCCGTTACTCTTTGCTTGCCTTACGTGCATTGCCTAGCCTTGCGTTGTCGTGCCTTAGCCTTGTCTCGCCTGACCGTGCCTTGCCTTGCGTTACCCTTTCCTTGCCTTGCCGTGCATTGCCTAGTCCTGCGTTGTCGTGCCTTAGCCTTGTTTCCCCTTGCCGTGCCGTTCCATCCGTTTCACTTGCCTTGACTTGCTTTCTGTTCACTATCTTGCTTTCCGTTACTGTTTGCTTGCCTTGCCGTGCATTGCCCAACCTTGTGTTGTCGTAACTTATTCTTACGGTGCCTTGCCGTACCTTGCCTTCCATTACCCTTTCATTGCCTTGCCGTGCATTGCCTTTCCGTGCGTTGTCGTGCCGTAGCATTGTTTCCCCTTGCCATAGCCTTCCCTTGACTTGCCGTCCTTTCCTTCCGTTACTCTTTTCTTGCCTTCCGTGCATTGTCTAGCCTTGCGTTGTCGTGCCTTAGCCTTGCCTCGCCTGACTGTGCCTTGCCTTCCGTCACCCTTTCCTTGCCTTTCCGTGCATTGCCCAACCTTGTGTTGTCGTACCTTAATCTTACCTTGCCTTGACGTGCCTTGCCTTCCGTTACCCTTTCCTTGCCTTGCCGTGCATTGCCTAGCCGTGCGTTGTCGTGCCTTAGTCTTGTTTCCCCTTGCCGTGCCGTTCCTTCCGTTACCCTTGCCTTGCCTTCCTTTCCCTTGCCTTCCTTGCCTTCCATTAGTCTTTGGTTGCCTTCCGTGCATTGCCTGGCATTGCTTAGTCGTGCCTTACCCTTTCCCTCGCCTGACCCTGCCTTCCCTTGCGTTACCCTTTCCTTGCCTTGCCGTGCCTTGCCTAGCCGTGCGTTTTCGTGCCTGAGCCTTGGTTCCCCTTGCTATAGCCTTTTTTGCCTTGCCGTCCTTTCCTTCCGTTACTCTTTACTTGCCTTGCCGTGCATTGCCTAGGGTTGCGTTGTCGTGCCTTAGCCTTGCCTCGCCTGACCCTGCCTTGCCTTGCTTAACCCTTTCCTTGCTTGCCGTGCATTGCCGAGCCGTGCGTTGTCGTGCATTACCCTTGCATTGCCTCACCGTGCCTTGCCTTGCGTTACCCGTTCCTTGCCTGGAAGTGCATTGCCTAGCCGTGCGTTGCCGTGCCTTAGCCTTGTTTCCCCTTGCCATAGCCTTGCCTTGCCTTGCCGTCCTTTCCTTCCGTTACTCTTTACTTGCCTTGCGGTGCATTGCCTAGCCTTGCGTTGTCGTGCCCTAGCCTTGCCTCGCCTGACCGTGCTGTGCCTGGCGTTACCCTTTCCTTACCTTGCCGTGCATTGCCTAGCCGTGCGTTGTCCGGCCTTAGCCTTGATTCCCATTGCCGTGCCATGCTTTTTGTTACACTGGCCTTGCCTGGCTTTGCCTTGCCTTCCTTTCCTTCCGTTACTCTTTCCTTGCCTTGCCGTGAATTGCCTAGCCTTGCGTTGTCGTGCATTATCCTTGCCTTCCTGACCGTGCCTTACCGTGCGTTACCCGTTCCTTGCCTTGCCGTGCATTGCCTACCCGTGCGTTGTCGTGCATTAGCCTTGCCTTGCCTCACCGTGCCTTCCCTTGCGTTACCCTTTCCTTGCCTGGCCGTGCATTGCCTATCCGTGCGTTGTCGTGCCTTAGCCTTGGTTCCCGTTGCCGTGCCGTGCCTTCCGTTACCCTTGCATTGCCTTGCTTTGCCGTGCCTTCCTTGCCTTCCGGTACTCTTTGCTTCCCTTCCGTGCATTGCCTAGCCTTCCGTTGTCGTGCCGTATTCTTGCCTTGTCTGACCGTGTCTTGCCTTGCGTTACCCTTTCCTTGCTTTGCCGTGCATTGCCTAGCCGTGCGTTGTCGTTCCTTAGCCTTGTTTCACCTTGTCATAGCCTTAATTGCGTTGCCTTGCTTTGCCTTGACTTCCCTGCCTTCCGGTACTCTTTGCTTGCCTTCCGTGCATTGCCTAGCCTTGCGTTGTCGTGCCTTAGCCTTGTTTCCCATTGCCGTGCCTTGCCTTTTGTTACACTTTCCTTGACTTACCCTGCATTGCCTAGCCGTGCGTTTTCGTGCCTTAGCCTTGTTTCCCCTTTCCGTGCCGTTCCTTCCCTTAACCGTTGCCTTGCCTTGATTTCCCTTGCTTTCCTTGCCTTCCGTTACTTTTTGCTTGCCTTCCGTGCATTGCCTAGCCTTGCGTTGTCATGCCTTAGCCTTGCCTCGACTGACCGTGCCTTGCCTTGCGTGACCCTTTCCTTGCTTTGCCGTGCATTGCCTAGCCTTGCGTTGTCGTGCCTTAGCCTTGTTTCCTCTTGGCGTGCCGTTCCTTCCCTTACCCCTGCATTGCCTTGCTTTCTCTTGCCTTCCTTTCCTTCCGTTACTCTTTCCTTGCCTTGCCGTGCACTACCTAGTCTTGCATTGTCGTGCGTTAGCCTTTCCTTGCCACACCGTGCCTTGCCTTGCGTTACCCTTTCCTTGCCTTGCCGTGCATTGCCTAGTCCTGCGTTGTCGTGCCTTAGCCTTGTTTCCCCTTGCCGTGCCGTTCCATCCGTTACACTTGCCTTGCCTTGCTTTTCCTTCACTATCTTGCCTTCCGTTACTGTTTGCTTGCCTTGCCGTGCATTGCCCAACCTTGTGTTGTCGTACCTTATTCTTACGTAGCCTTGCCATCCCTTCCCTTGCGTTACCCTTTCCTTGCCTTGCCGTGCATTGCCTAGCAGTGCTTTGTCGTGCCTTAGCCTTGTTTCCCCTTGCCATAGCCTTGCCTTGCCTTGCCATCCTTTCCTTCCGTTACTCTTTACTTGTATTGCCGTGCATTGCCTAGCCTTGCGTTGTCGTGCCTTAGCCTTGCCTCACCTGACCGTGCCTTGCCTTGCGTTACCCTTTCCTTGCCTTGCCGTGCATTGCCTAGCCGTGCGTTGTCGTGCCTTAGCCTTTTTTCCCCTTGCCGTGCCGTTCCTTCCCTTACCCTTACCTTGCCTTGCTTTACCTTGCTTTCCTTGCCTTGCGTTACTCTTTACTACCTTCTGTGCATTGTCTAGCCTTGCGTGTTCGTGCCTTAGCCTTGCCTCGCCTGACAGTGCCTTGCCTTGCGTTACCCTTTCCTGGCCTGGCCGTGCATTGCCTAGCTGTGCGTTGCCGTGCCTCAGCCTAGTTTCCCCTAGCCGTGCCGTTCCTTCCGTTACCCTTGCCTTGCCTTGCTTTCCCTTGCCTTCCTTGCCTTCCGTTACACTTTGCTTACGTTCCGTGCATTGCATAGCCTTGCGTTTTCGTGCCTTAGCCTTGCCTCGCCTGACCGTGCCTTCCCTTGCGTTACCCTTTCCTTGCCTGGCCGTGCATTACCAAGCCGTGCGTTGTCTTGCCTTAGCCTTGCCTCGCCTGACCGTGCCTTGCCTTGCGTTACCCTTTCCTTGCCTTGCCGTGCATTGCCTAGCCGTGCGTTGTCGTGCATTAGCCTTCCCTTGCCTCACCGTACCTTGCCTTGCGTTACCCTTGCCTTGCCTTGCCGTGCATTGCCTAGCCGCGCGTTGTCGTGCCTTAGCCTTGCCTCGCCTGACCGTGCCTTGCCTTGCGTTACCCTTTCCTTGCTTGGCCGTTCATTGCCTAGGCGTGCGTTGCCGTGCCTTAGCCATTTTTCCCCTTGCCGTGCCGTGCCTTTTGTTACACTTCCCTTACCTTCCTTTGCCTTGCCTTTCTTTCCTTCCGTTACTCTTTCCTTGCCTAGCCGTGCATTTCCTACCGTGGCGTTGTCGTGCATTAGCCTTGCCTCGCCTGACCGTGCCTTGCCTTGCGTTACCCTTTCCTTGCCTTGCTGTGCATTGCCTAGCCGTGCGTTGTCGTGCCTTAGCCTTGCCTCGCCTGACCGTTCCTTGCCTTCAGTTACCCTTTCCTTGCCTTGTTGTGCATTGCCTAGCCGTGCGTTGTCGTGCGTTAGCCTTCCCTTGCCTCACCGTACCTTGCCTTGCGTTACCCTTGCCTTGCCTTGCCGTGCATTGCCTAGCCATGCGTTGTCGTGCCTTAGCCTTCTTTCCCCTTGCCGTGCAGTTCCTTCCCTTACCCTAGCCTTGCCTTGCTTTCCCTTGCTTTCCTTGCCTTGCGTTACTCTTTACTTACCTTCTGTGCATTGTCTAGCCTTCCGTGTTCGTGCCTTAGTCTTGCCTCGCCTGACAGTGCCTTGCCTTGCGTTACCCTTTCCTGGCCTGGCCGTGCATTGCCTAGCCGTGCGTTGTCGTGCCTTAGCCTTGTTTCCCATTGCCGTGCCGTTCCTTCCGTTACTCTTGCCTTGCCTTGCTTTCCCTTGCCTTTCCTGCCTTCCGTTACTCTTTCATTGCCTTGCCGTGCATTGCCTAGCCTTACGTTGTCGTGCCTTATTCTTGCCTTGTCTGACCGTGCCTTGCCTTGCGTTACCCTTTCCTTGCCTTGCCGTGCATTGCCTAGCCGTGCGTTGTCGTTCCTTAGCCTTGTTTCACCATGTCATAGCCTTAATTGCGTTGCCTTGCTTTGCCTTGACTTCCTTGCCTTCCGTTACTCTTTGCTTGCCTTCCGTGCATTGCCTAGCCTTGCGTTGTCGTGCCTTAGCCTTTTTTAAACTTGCCATAGCCTTGCTTGCGTTGCCTTGCTTTTCCTTGCCTTCCTTGCCTTCCGTTACTGTTTGCTTGCCTTGCCGTGCATTGCCCAACCTTGTGTTGTCGTACCTTATTCTTACGTTGCCTTACCATCCCTTCCCTTGCGTTACCCTTTCCTTGCCTTGCCGGGCATTGCCTAGCAGTGCGTTGTCGTGCCTTAGTCTTGTTTCCCCTTGCCATAGCCTTGCCTTGCCTTGCCGTCCTTTCCTTCCGTTACTCTTTACTTGCCTTGCCGTGCATTGCCTAGCCTTGCGTTGTCGTGCCCTAGCCTTGCCTCGCCTGACCGTGCTTTGCTTGGCGTTACCCTTTCCTTAACTTGCCGTGCATTGCCTAGCCGTGCGTTGTCCGGCCTTAGCCTTGTTTCCCATTGCCGTGCCTTGCCTTTTGTTACACTTTCCTTGACTTACCCTGCATTGCCTAGCCGTGCGTTGTCGTGCCTTAGCCTTGTTTCCCCTTTCCGTGCCGTTCCTTCCCTTACCCTTGCCTTGCCTTGATTTCCCTTGCTTTCCTTGCCTTCCGTTACTTTTTGCTTGCCTTCCGTGCATTGCCTAGCCTTGCGTTGTCATGCCTTAGCCTTGCCTCGACTGACCGTGCCTTGCCTTGCGTTACCCTTTCCTTGCTTTGCCGTGCATTGCCTAGCCTTGCGTTGTCGTGCCTTAGCCTTGTTTCCTCCTTGGCGTGCCGTTTCTTCCCTTACCCTTGCATTGCCTTGCTTTCTCTTGCCTTCCTTTCCTTCCGTTACTCTTTCCTTGCCTTGCCGTGCACTACCTAGTCTTGCATTGTCGTGCGTTAGCCTTTCCTTGCCACACCGTGCCTTGCCTTGCGTTACCCTTTCCTTGCCTTGCCGTGGATTGCCTAGTCCTGCGTTGTCGTGCCTTAGCCTTGTTTCCCCTTGCCGTGCCGTTCCATCCGTTACACTTGCCTTGCCTTGCTTTCCCTTCACTATCTTGCCTTCCGTTACTGTTTGCTTGCCTTGCCGTGCATTGCCCAACCTTGTGTTGTCGTACCTTATTCTTACGTAGCCTTGCCATCCCTTCCTTTGCGTTACCCTTTCCTTGCCTTGCCGTGCATTGCCTAGCAGTGCTTTGTCGTGCCTTAGCCTTGTTTCCCCTTGCCATAGCCTTGCCTTACCTTGCCGTCCTTTCCTTCCGTTACTCTTTACTTACCTTCTGTGCATTGTCTAGCCTTGCGTGTTCGTGCCTTAGCCTTGCCTCGCCTGACAGTGCCTTGCCTTGCGTTACCCTTTCCTGGCCTGGCCGTGCATTGCCTAGCTGTGCGTTGCCGTGCCTCAGCCTTGTTTCCCCTAGCCGTGCCGTTCCTTCCGTTACCCTTGCCTTGCCTTGCTTTCCCTTGCCTTCCTTGCCTTCCGTTACACTTTGCTTACCTTCCGTGCATTGCATAGCCTTGCGTTTTCGTGCCTTAGCCTTGCCTCGCCTGACCGTGCCTTCCCTTGCGTTACCCTTTCCTTGCCTGGCCGTGCATTACCTATCCGTGCGTTGTCGTGCCTTAGCCTTGCCTTGCCTCACCGTGCCTTTCCTTGCGTTACCCTTTCATTGCCTTGCCGTGCATTGCCTAGCCGTGCGTTGTCGTGCTTTAGCCTTGTTTCCCCTTGCCGTGCCGTGCCTTTTGTTACACTTGCCTTGCTTGGCTTTGCCTTGCCTTCCTTTCCTTCCGTTACTCTTTCCTTGCCTTGCCATGCACTGCCTAGCCTTGCGTTGTCGTGCATTAGCCTTGCCCTGCCTGACCGTGCCTTGTCTTGCGTTACCCTTTCCTTGACTTGCCGTACATTGCCTAGCCTTGCGTTGTCGTGCCTTAGCCTTGCCTCGCCTGACCGTGCCTTGCCTTGCGTTACCCTTTCCTTGCCTGGCCGTTCATTCACTAGGCGTGCGTTGCCGTGCCTTAGCCTTTTTTCCCCTTGCCGTGCCGTGCCTTTTGTTAAACTTCCCTTGCCTTCCTTTGCCTTGCCTTCCTTTCCTTCCGTTACTCTTTCCTTGCCTAGCCGTGCATTTCCTAGCATGGCGTTGTCGTGCATTAGCCTTGCCTCGCCTGACCGTGCCTTGCCTTGCGTTACCCTTTCCTTGCCTTGCCGTGCATTGCCTAGCCGTGCGTTGTCGTGCATTAGCCTTCCCTTGCCTCACCGTACCTTGCCTTGCGTTACCCTTGCCTTGCCTTGCCGTGCATTGCCTAGCCGTGCGTTGTCGTGCCTTAGCCTTGTTTCCCCTTGCCGTGCAGTTCCTTCCGGTACCCTTGCCTTGCCTTGCTTTCCCTTGCCTTCCTTGCCTTCCGTTACTCTTTGCTTGCCTTCCGTGCATTGCCTAGCCTTGCGTTGTCTTGCCTTAGCCTTGCCTCGCCTGACCGTGCCTTGCCTTGCGTTACCCTTTCCTTGCTTGGCCGTTCATTGCCTAGGCGTGCGTTGCCGTGCCTTAGCCATTTTTCCCCTTGCCGTGCCGTGCCTTTTGTTACACTTCCCTTGCCTTCCTTTGCCTTGCCTTTCTTTCCTTCCGTTACTCTTTCCTTGCCTAGCCGTGCATTTCCTAGCGTGGCGTTGTCGTGCATTAGCCTTGCCTCGCCTGACCGTGCCTTGCCTTGCGTTACCCTTTCCTTTCCTTGCCGTGCATTGCCTAGCCTTACGTTGTCGTGCCTTATTCTTGCCTTGTCTGACCGTGCCTTGCCTTGCGTTACCCTTTCCTTGCCTTGCCGTGCATTGCCTAGCCGTGCGTTGTCGTTCCTTAGCCTTGTTTCACCATGTCATAGCCTTAATTGCGTTGCCTTGCTTTGCCTTGACTTCCTTGCCTTCCGTTACTCTTTGCTTGCCTTCCGTGCATTGCCTAGCCTTGCGTTGTCGTGCCTTAGCCTTTTTTAAACTTGCCATAGCCTTGCTTGCGTTGCCTTGCTTTTCCTTGCCTTCCTTGCCTTCCGTTACTGTTTGCTTGCCTTGCCGTGCATTGCCCAACCTTGTGTTGTCGTACCTTATTCTTACGTTGCCTTACCATCCCTTCCCTTGCGTTACCCTTTCCTTGCCTTGCCGGGCATTGCCTAGCAGTGCGTTGTCGTGCCTTAGACTTGTTTCCCCTTGCCATAGCCTTGCCTTGCCTTGCCGTCCTTTCCTTCCGTTACTCTTTACTTGCCTTGCCGTGCATTGCCTAGCCTTGCGTTGTCGTGCCCTAGCCTTGCCTCGCCTGACCGTGCTTTGCTTGGCGTTACCCTTTCCTTAACTTGCCGTGCATTGCCTAGCCGTGCGTTGTCCGGCCTTAGCCTTGTTTCCCATTGCCGTGCCTTGCCTTTTGTTACACTTTCCTTGACTTACCCTGCATTGCCTAGCCGTGCGTTGTCGTGCCTTAGCCTTGTTTCCCCTTTCCGTGCCGTTCCTTCCCTTACCCTTGCCTTGCCTTGATTTCCCTTGCTTTCCTTGCCTTCCGTTACTTTTTGCTTGCCTTCCGTGCATTGCCTAGTCTTGCGTTGTCATGCCTTAGCCTTGCCTCGACTGACCGTGCCTTGCCTTGCGTTACCCTTTCCTTGCTTTGCCGTGCATTGCCTAGCCTTGCGTTGTCGTGCCTTAGCCTTGCTTCCTCTTGGCGTGCCGTTCCTTCCCTTACCCTTGCATTGCCTTGCTTTCTCTTGCCTTCCTTTCCTTCCGTTACTCTTTCCTTGCCTTGCCGTGCACTACCTAGTCTTGCATTGTCGTGCGTTAGCATTTCCTTGCCACACCGTGCCTTGCCTTGCGTTACCCTTTCCTTGCCTTGCCGTGGATTGCCTAGTCCTGCGTTGTCGTGCCTTAGCCTTGTTTCCCCTTGCCGTGCCGTTCCATCCGTTACACTTCCCTTGCCTTGCTTTCCCTTCACTATCTTGCCTTCCGTTACTGTTTGCTTGCCTTGCCGTGCATTGCCCAACCTTGTGTTGTCGTACCTTATTCTTACGTAGCCTTGCCATCCCTTCCCTTGCGTTACCCTTTCCTTGCCTTGCCGTGCATTGCCTAGCAGTGCTTTGTCGTGCCTTAGCCTTGTTTCCCCTTGCCATAGCCTTGCCTTACCTTGCCGTCCTTTCCTTCCGTTACTCTTTACTTGCCTTGCCGTGCATTGCCTAGCCTTGCGTTGTCGTGCCTTAGCCTTGCCTCACTTGACCGTGCCTTGCCTTGCGTTACCCTTTCCTTGCCTTGCCGTGCATTGCCTAGCCGTGCGTTGTCGTGCCTTAGCCTTTTTTCCCCTTGCCGTGCCGTTCCTTCCCTTACCCTTACCTTGCCTTGCTTTCCCTTGCTTTCCTTGCCTTGCGTTACTCTTTACTTACCTTCTGTGCATTGTCTAGCCTTGCGTGTTCGTGCCTTAGCCTTGCCTCGCCTGACAGTGCCTTGCCTTGCGTTACCCTTTCCTGGCCTGGCCGTGCATTGCCTAGCTGTGCGTTGCCGTGCCTCAGCCTTGTTTCCCCTAGCCGTGCCGTTCCTTCCGTTACCCTTGCCTTGCCTTGCTTTCCCTTGCCTTCCTTGCCTTCCGTTACACTTTGCTTACCTTCCGTGCATTGCATAGCCTTGCGTTTTCGTGCCTTAGCCTTGCCTCGCCTGACCGTGCCTTCCCTTGCGTTACCCTTTCCTTGCCTGGCCGTGCATTACCTATCCGTGCGTTGTCGTGCCTTTTCCTTGCCTTGCCTCACCGTGCCTTTCCTTGCGTTACCCTTTCATTGCCTTGCCGTGCATTGCCTAGCCGTGCGTTGTCGTGCTTTAGCCTTGTTTCCCCTTGCCGTGCCGTGCCTTTTGTTACACTTGCCTTGCTTGGCTTTGCCTTGCCTTCCTTTCCTTCCGTTACTCTTTCCTTGCCTTGCCATGCACTGCCTAGCCTTGCGTTGTCGTGCATTAGCCTTGCCCTGCCTGACCGTGCCTTGTCTTGCGTTACCCTTTCCTTGACTTGCCGTACATTGCCTAGCCTTGCGTTGTCGTGCCTTAGCCTTGCCTCGCCTGACCGTGCCTTGCCTTGCGTTACCCTTTCCTTGCCTGGCCGTTCATTCACTAGGCGTGCGTTGCCGTGCCTTAGCCTTTTTTCCCCTTGCCTTGCCGTGCCTTTTGTTAAACTTCCCTTGCCTTCCTTTGCCTTGCCTTCCTTTCCTTCCGTTACTCTTTCCTTGCCTAGCCGTGCATTTCCTAGCATGGCGTTGTCGTGCATTAGCCTTGCCTCGCCTGACCGTGCCTTGCCTTGCGTTACCCTTTCCTTGCCTTGCCGTGCATTGCCTAGCCGTGCGTTGTCGTGCATTAGCCTTCCCTTGCCTCACCGTACCTTGCCTTGCGTTACCCTTGCCTTGCCTTGCCGTGCATTGCCTAGCCGTGCGTTGTCGTGCCTTAGCCTTGTTTCCCCTTGCCGTGCAGTTCCTTCCGGTACCCTTGCCTTGCCTTGCTTTCCCTTGCCTTCCTTGCCTTCCGTTACTCTTTGCTTGCCTTCCGTGCATTGCCTAGCCTTGCGTTGTCGTGCCTTAGCCTTGCCTCGCCTGACCGTGCCTTGCCTTGCGTTACCCTTTCCTTGCTTGGCCGTTCATTGCCTAGGCGTGCGTTGCCGTGCCTTAGCCATTTTTCCCCTTGCCGTGCCGTGCCTTTTGTTACACTTCCCTTGCCTTCCTTTGCCTTGCCTTTCTTTCCTTCCGTTACTCTTTCCTTGCCTAGCCGTGCATTTCCTAGCGTGGCGTTTTCGTGCATTAGCCTTGCCTCGCCTGACCGTGCCTTGCCTTGCGTTACCCTTTCCTTTCCTTGCCGTGCATTGCCTAGCCGTGCGTTGTCGTGCCTTAGCCTTGCCTCGCCTGACCGTTCCTTGCCTTCAGTTACCCTTTCCTTGCCTTGCTGTGCATTGCCTAGCCGTGCGTTGTCGTGCGTTAGCCTTCCCTTGCCTCACCGTACCTTGCCTTGCGTTACCCTTGCCTTGCCTTGCCGTGCATTGCCTAGCCGTGCGTTGTCGTGCCTTAGCCTTCTTTCCCCTTGCCGTGCAGTTCCTTCCCTTACCCTTGCCTTGCCTTGCTTTCCCTTGCTTTCCTTGCCTTGCGTTACTCTTTACTTACCTTCTGTGCATTCTCAAGCCTTCAGTGTTCGTGGCTTAGTCTTGCCTCGCCTGACAGTGCCTTGCCTTGCGTTACCCTTTCCTGGCCTGGCCGTGCATTGCCTAGCTGTGCGTTGCCGTGCCTTAGCCTTGTTTCCCCTAGCCGTGCCGTTCCTTCCGTTACCCTTTCCTTGCCTTGCTTTCCATTGCCTTCCTTGCCTTCCGTTACTCTTTGCTTACCTTCCGTGCATTGCATAGCCTTGCGTTTTCGTGCCTTAGCCTTGCCTCGCCTAACCGTGCCTTGTCTTGCGTTACCCTTTCCTGGCCTGGCCGTGCATTGCCTAGCCGTGCGTTGTCGTTCCTTAGCCTTGTTTCACCTTGTCATAGCCTTACTTGCGTTGCCTTGCTTTGCCTTGACTTCCTTGCCTTCCGTTACTCTTTGCTTGCCTTCCTTGCATTGCCTAGCCTTGCGTTGCCGTGCCTCAGCCTTGGTTCCCCTAGCCGTGCCGTTCCTTCCGTTACCCTTGCCTTGCCTTGCTTTCCCTTGCCTTCCTTGCCTTCCGTTACACTTTGCTTACCTTCCGTGCATTGCATAGCCTTGCGTTTTCGTGACTTAGCCTTGCCTCGCCTGACCGTGCCTTCCCTTGCGTTACCCTTTCCTTGCCTGGCCGTGCATTACCTAGCCGTGCGTTGTCGTGCCTTAGCCTTGCCTTGCCTCACCGTGCCTTTCCTTGCGTTACCCTTTCCTTGCCTTGCCGTGCATTGCCTAGCCGTGCGTTGTCGTGCTTTAGCCTTGTTTCCCCTTGCCGTGCCGTGCCTTTTGTTACACTTGCCTTGCTTGGCTTTGCCTTGCCTTCCTTTCCTTCCGTTACTCTTTCCTTGCCTTGCCATGCACTGCCTAGCCTTGCGTTGTCGTGCATTAGCCTTGCCCTGCCTGACCGTGCCTTGTCTTGCGTTACCCTTTCCTTGACTTGCCGTACATTGCCTAGCCTTGCGTTGTCGTGCCTTAGCCTTGCCTCGCCTGACCGTGCCTTGCGTTACCCTTTCCTTGCCTTGCCGTGCATTGCCTAGCCGTGCGTTGTCGTGCATTAGCCTTCCCTTGCCTCACCATACCTTGCCTTGCGTTACCCTTGCCTTGCCTTGCCGTGCATTGCCTAGCCGTGCGTTGTCGTGCCTTAGCCTTGTTTCCCCTTGCCGTGCAGTTCCTTCCGGTACCCTTGCCTTGCCTTGCTTTCCCTTGCCTTCCTTGCCTTCCGTTACTCTTTGCTTGCCTTCCGTGCATTGCCTAGCCTTGCGTTGTCGTGCCTTAGCCTTGCCTCGCCTGACCGTGCCTTGCCTTGCGTTACCCTTTCCTTGCTTGGCCGTTCATTGCCTAGGCGTGCGTTGGCGTGCCTTAGGCATTTTTCCCCTTGCCGTGCCGTGCCTTTTGTTACACTTCCCTTGCCTTCCTTTGCCTTGCCTTTCTTTCCTTCCGTTACTCTTTCCTTGCCTAGCCGTGCATTTCCTAGCGTGGCGTTGTCGTGCATTAGCCTTGCCTCGCCTGACCATGCCTTGCCTTGCGTTACCCTTTCCTTGCCTTGCCGTGCATTGCCTAGCCGTGCGTTTTCGTGCCTTAGCCTTGCCTCGCCTGACCGTTCCTTGCCTTCAGTTACCCTTTCCTTGCCTTGCTGTGCATTGCCTAGCCGTGCGTTGTCGTGCGTTAGCCTTCCCTTGCCTCACCGTACCTTGCCTTGCGTTACCCTTGCCTTGCCTTGCCGTGCATTGCCTAGCCGTGCGTTGTCGTGCCTTAGCCTTCTTTCCCCTTGCCGTGCAGTTCCTTCCCTTACCCTTGCCTTGCCTTGCTTTCCCTTGCTTTCCTTGCCTTGCGTTACTCTTTACTTACCTTCTGTGCATTGTCTAGCCTTCCGTGTTCGTGCCTTAGTCTTGCCTCGCCTGACAGTGCCTTGCCTTGCGTTACCCTTTCCTGGCCTAGCCGTGCATTGCCTAGCTGTGCGTTGCCGTGCCTTAGCCTTGTTTCCCCTAGCCGTGCCGTTCCTTCCGTTACCCTTTCCTTGCCTTGCTTTCCATTGCCTTCCTTGCCTTCCGTTACTCTTTGCTTACCTTCCGTGCATTGCATAGCCTTGCGTTTTCGTGCCATAGCCTTGCCTCGCCTGACCGTGCCTTGCCTTGCGTTACCCTTTCCTGGCCTGGCCGTGCATTGCCTAGCCGTGCGTTGTCGTTCCTTAGCCTTGTTTCACCTTGTCATAGCCTTACTTGCGTTGCCTTGCTTTGCCTTAACTTCCTTGCCTTCCGTTACTCTTTGCTTGCCTTCCTTGCATTGCCTAGCCTTGCGTTGTCGTGCCTTAGGCTTTTTTCACCTTGCCATAGCCTTGCTTGCGTTGCCTTGCTTTCCCTTGCCTTCCTTGCCTTCCGTTACTGTTTGCTTGCCTTGCCGTGCATTGCCCAACCTTGTGTTGTCGTACCTTATTCTTACGTTGCCTTGCCATCCCTTCCCTTGCGTTACCCTTTCCTTGCCTTGCCGGGCATTGCCTAGCCGTGCGTTGTCCGGCCTTAGCCTTGTTTCCCATTGCCGTGGCATGCTTTTTGTTACAATGGCCTTGCCTGGCTTTGCCTTGCCTTCCTTTCCTTCCATTACTCTTTCCTTGCCTTGCCGTGCATTGCCTAGCCTTGCGTTGTCGTGCCTTATTCTTGCCTTGCCTGACCGTGCCTTGCCTTGCGTTACCCTTTCCTTGCCTTGCCGTGCATTGCCTAGCCGTGCGTTGTCGTGCCTTAGCCTTGTTTCCCATTGCCGTGGCATGCTTTTTGTTACAATGGCCTTGCCTGGCTTTGCCTTGCATTCCTTCCCTTCCGTTACACTTTGCTTGCCTTCCGTGCATTGCCTAGCCTTGCGTTTTCGTGCCTTAGCCTTTTTTCACCTTGCCATAGACTTGCTTGCATTGCCTTGCTTTGCCTTGCATTCCTTGCCTTCCGTTACTCTTTGCTTGCCTTCCGTGCATTGCCTAGCCTTGCGTTGTCGTGCCTTAGCCTTGTTTCCCCTTGCGCTGCTGTGCCTTCCGTTACCCTTGCCTTGCCTTGCTTTCCCTTGCCTTCCTTTCCTTCCGTTACTCTTTACTTGCCTTGCCGTGCATTGCCAAGCCTTGCGTTGTCGTGCCTTAGCCTTGCCTCGCCTGGCCGTGCCTTGCCTTGCGTTACCGTTTCCTTGCCTTGCCGTGCATTGCCTAGCCGTGCGTTGTCGTGCATTAGCCTTACCGTGCCCTACCGTGCCTTCCCTTGCATTACCCTTTCCTTGCCTTGCCGGGCATTGCTTACCCGTGCGTTGTCGTGCCTTAGCCTTGTTTCCCATTGCCGTGCCGTTCCTTCCGTTACTCTTGCCTTGCCTTGCTTTCCCTTGCCTTCCCTGCCTTCCGTTACTCTTTCCTTGCCTTGCCGTGCATTGCCTAGCCGTGCGTTGTCGTTCCTTAGCCTTGTTTCACCTTGTCATAGCCTTAATTGCGTTGCCTTGCTTTGCCTTGACTTCCTTGCCTTCCGTTACTCTTTGCTTGCCTTCCGTGCATTGCCTAGCCTTGCGTTGTCGTGCCTTAGCCTTTTTTAAACTTGCCATAGCCTTGCTTGCGTTGCCTTGCTTTCCCTTGCCTTCCTTGCCTTCCGTTACTGTTTGCTTGCCTTGCCGTGCATTGCCCAACCTTGTATTATCGTACCTTATTCTTACGTTGCCTTACCATCCCTTCCCTTGCGTTACCCTTTCCTTGCCTTGCCGTGCATTGCCTAGCAGTGCGTTGTCGTGCCATAGCCTTGTTTCCCCTTGCCATAGCCTTGCCTTGCCTTGCCGTCCTTTCCTTCCGTTACTCTTTACATGCCTTGCCGTGCATTGTCTAGCCTTGCGTTGTCGTGCCCTAGCCTTGCCTCGCCTGACCGTGCTTTGCTTGGCGTTACCCTTTCCTTAACTTGCCGTGCATTGCCTAGCCGTGCGTTGTCCGGCCTTAGCCTTGTTTCCCATTGCCGTGCCTTACCTTTTGTTACACTTTCCTTGACTTACCCTGCATTGCCTAGCCGTGCGTTGTCCGGCCTTAGCCTTGATTCCCATTGCCGTGCCATGCTTTTTGTTACACTGGCCTTGCCTGGCTTTTCTTTGCCTTCCTTTCATTCCGTTACTCTTTCCTTGCCTTGCCGTGAATTGCCTAGCCTTGCGTTGTCGTGCATTAGCCTTGCCTTCCTCACCGTGCCTTACCGTGCGTAACCCGTTCCTTGCCTTGCAGTGCATTGCCTACCCGTGCGTTGTCGTGCATTAGCCTTGACTTGCCTCACCGTGCCTTCCCTTGCGTTACGCTTTCCTTGCCTGGCCGTGCATTGCCTATCCGTGCGTTGTCGTGCCTTAGCCTCGGTTCCCCTTGCCGTGCCGTGCCTTCCGTTACCCTTGCATTGCCTTGCTTTGCTGTGCCTTCCTTGCCTTCCGTTACTCTTTGCTTCCCTTTCGTGCATTGCCTTGACTTCCGTTGTCGTGCCTTAGCCTTGCCTCGCCTGACCGTGCCTTCCCTTTCGTTACCCTTTCCTTGCCTTGCAGTGCATTGCCTAGCCGTTCGTTGTCGTGCATTAGCCTTGCCCTGCCTGACCGTGCCTTGCCTTGCGTTACCCTTCCCTTGCCTTGCCGTGCAATGCCTAGCCCTGCATTGTCGTGCCTTAGCCTTGCTTCCCCTTGCCGTGCCGTTCCTTCCGTTACTATTGCCTTGCCTTGCTTTCCCTTGCCTTCCTTGCCTTCCGTTACTCTTTCCTTGGCTTGCCGTGCATTGCCTAGCCTTGCGTTGTCGTCCATTAGCCTTGCCTTGACTGAACTTGCCTTGCCTTGAGTTACCCTTTCCTTGCCTTCCCGTGCATTCCTAGCCCTGCGTTGTCGTGCCTCAGCCTTGTTTCCCCTTGCCGTGCTGTTCCTTCCGTTACTCTTGCCTTGCCTTGCTTTCCCTTGCCTTCCTTGCCTTCCGTTACTCTTTCCTTGCCTTGCGGTGCATTGCCTAGCCGTGCGTTGTCGTGCCTTGGCCTTGTTTCCCCTTTCCGTGCCGTTCCTTATCTTAGCTTTGCCTTGCCTGGCTTTCCCTTGCTTTCTTTGCCTTCTGTTACTCTTTGCTTTCCTTCCGTGCATTGCCTAGCCTTGCGTTGTCGTGCCTTAGCCTTGCCCTGCCTGACCGTTCCTTGCCTTGCGTTACCCTTTCCTTGCCTTGCCGTGCATTGCCTAGCCCTGCGTTGTCGTGCCTTAGCCTTTTTCCACCTTGCCATAGCCTTCCTTACGTTGCCTTGCTTTGCCTTGCATTCCTTGCCTTCCGTTCCTTCCGTTACTCTTTCCTTGCCTTGCCGTGCATTGCCTAGTCCTGCGTTGTCGTGCCTTAGCCTTGTTTCCCCTTACCGTGCCGTTCCTTCCGTTACCCTTGCCTTCCCTTGTTTTCCCTTGCCTTCCTTGCCTTCTGTTACTCTTTGCTTGCCGTCCGTGCATTGCCTAGCCTTGCGTTGTCATGCCTTAGCCTTGCCTCGACTGACCGTGCCTTGCCTTGCGTTACCCTTTCCTTGCCTTGCCGTGCATTGCCTAGACTTGCGTTGTCGTGCCTTAGCCTTGTTTCCTCTTGGCGTGCCGTTCCTTCCGTTGCCCTTGCCTTCCCTTGCTTTCCCTTCCCTTCCTTGCCTTCCGTTACCCTTTCCTGGCCTGGCCGTGCATTGCCTAGCCGTGCGTTGTCGTGCTTTAGCCTTGTTTCCCCTTGCCGTGCCGCATCTTCCGTTACACTGGCCTTGCCTTGCATTCCCTTGCCTTCATTGCCTTCCGTTACTGTTTGTTTGCCTTGCCGTGCATTGCCAAACCTTGTGTTGTCGTACCTTAATCCGACCTTGCCTTGCCGTGCCTTGCCTTCTGTTACCCTTTCCTTGCCTTGCCGTGCATTGCCTAGCCGTGCGTTGTCGTGCATTAGCCTTGCTTTGTCTGACCGTGCCTTGCCTTTGGTTACCCGTTCCTTCACTATCCGTGCATTCCCTAGCTGTGCGTTTTAGTGCCTTAGACTTGTTTCCCCTTGCGGTGCCGTGCCTTCCGTTACCCTTGCCTTGCCTTGCTTTCCCTTGCCTTCCTTGCCTTCCGTTATTGTTTATTTGCCTTGCCCTGCATTGCCCAACTTGTGTGGTCGTGCCTTGTTCTTGCCTCGCCTGACCGTGCCTTGCCTTGCGTTACCCTTTCCTTGCCTTGCCGTGCATTGCCTAGCCGTGCGTTGTCGTGCCTTAGCCTTGCCTCGCCTGACCGTGCCTTGCCTTGCGTTACCCTTTCCTTGCCTTGCTGTGCATTGCCTAGCCGTGCGTTGTCGTGCATTAGCCTTCGCTTGCCTCACCGTACCTTGCCTTGCGTTACCCTTTCCTTGCCTGGCCGTTCATTGCCTAGGCGTGCGTTGCCGTGCCTTAGCCTTTTTTCCCCGTGCCGTGCCGTGCCTTTTGTTACACTTCCCTTGCCTTCCTTTGCCTTGCCTTCCTTTCCTTCCGTTACTCTTTCCTTGCCTAGCCGTGCATTTCCTAGCGTGGCGTTGTCGTGCATTAGCCTTGCCTCGCCTGACCGTGCCTTGCCTTGCGTTACCCTTTCCTTGCCTTGCCGTGCATTGCCTAGCCGTGCGTTGTCGTGCCTTAGCCTTGCCTCGCCTGACCGTTCCTTCCCTTCCGTTACCCTTTCCTTGCCTTGCTGTGCATTGCCTAGCCGTGCGTTGTCGTGCATTAGCCTTCCCTTGCCTCACCGTACCTTGCCTTGCATTACCCTTTCCTTGCCTTGCCGTGCATTGCCTAGCCGTGCGTTGTCGTGCCTTAGCCATGTTTCCCCTTGCCGTACAGTTCCTTCCGTTACCCTTGCCTTGCCTTGCTTTCCCTTGCCTTCCTTGCCTTCCCTTACTCTTTGCTTTCCTTCCGTGCATTGCCTAGCCTTTCGTTGTCGTGCCTTAGCCTTGCCTCACCTGACCGTGCCTTGCCTTGCATTACCCTTTCCTTGCCTTGCCGGGCATTGCTTACCCGTGCGTTGTCGTGCCTTAGCCTCGTTTCCCATTGCCGTGCCGTTCCTTCCGTTACTCTTGCTTGCCTTGCTTTCCCTTGCCTTCCCTGCCTTCCGTTACTCTTTCCTTTCCTTGCCGTGCATTGCCTAGCCGTGCGTTGTCGTTCCTTAGCCTTGTTTCACCTTGTCATAGCCTTAATTGCGTTGCCTTGCTTTGCCTTGACTTCCTTGCCTTCCGTTACTCTTTGCTTGCCTTCCGTGCATTGCCTAGCCTTGCGTTGTCGTGCCTTAGCCTTTTTTAAACTTGCCATAGCCTTGCTTGCGTTGCCTTGCTTTCCCTTGCCTTCCTTGCCTTCCGTTACTGTTTGCTTGCCTTGCCGTGCATTGCCCAACCTTGTATTATCGTACCTTATTCTTACGTTGCCTTACCATCCCTTCCCTTGCGTTACCCTTTCCTTGCCTTGCCGTGCATTGCCTAGCAGTGCGTTGTCGTGCCATAGCCTTGTTTCCCCTTGCCATAGCCTTGCCTTGCCTTGCCGTCCTTTCCTTCCGTTACTCTTTACTTGCCTTGCCGTGCATTGTCTAGCCTTGCGTTGTCGTGCCCTAGCCTTGCCTCGCCTGACCGTGCTTTGCTTGGCGTTACCCTTTCCTTAACTTGCCGTGCATTGCCTAGCCGTGCGTTGTCCGGCCTTAGCCTTGTTTCCCATTGCCGTGCCTTACCTTTTGTTACACTTTCCTTGACTTACCCTGCATTGCCTAGCCGTGCGTTGTCCGGCCTTAGCCTTGATTCCCATTGCCGTGCCATGCTTTTTGTTACACTGGCCTTGCCTGGCTTTTCTTTGCCTTCCTTTCATTCCGTTACTCTTTCCTTGCCTTGCCGTGAATTGCCTAGCCTTGCGTTGTCGTGCCTTAGCCTTGCCTCACCTGACCGTGCCTTGCCTTGCGTTACCCTTTCCTTGCCTTGCCGTGCATTGCCTAGCCGTGCGTTGTCGTGCCTTAGCCTTTTTTCCCCTTGCCGTGCCGTTCCTTCCCTTACCCTTACCTTGCCTTGCTTTACCTTGCTTTCCTTGCCTTGCGTTACTCTTTACTTACCTTCTGTGCATTGTCTAGCCTTGCGTGTTCGTGCCTTAGCCTTGCCTCGCCTGACAGTGCCTTGCCTTGCGTTACCCTTTCCTGGCCTGGCCGTGCATTGCCTAGCTGTGCGTTGCCGTGCCTCAGCCTAGTTTCCCCTAGCCGTGCCGTTCCTTCCGTTACCCTTGCCTTGCCTTGCTTTCCCTTGCCTTCCTTGCCTTCCGTTACACTTTGCTTACGTTCCGTGCATTGCATAGCCTTGCGTTTTCGTGCCTTAGCCTTGCCTCGCCTGACCGTGCCTTCCCTTGCGTTACCCTTTCCTTGCCTGGCCGTGCATTACCAAGCCGTGCGTTGTCTTGCCTTAGCCTTGCCTCGCCTGACCGTGCCTTGCCTTGCGTTACCCTTTCCTTGCCTTGCCGTGCATTGCCTAGCCGTGCGTTGTCGTGCATTAGCCTTCCCTTGCCTCACCGTACCTTGCCTTGCGTTACCCTTGCCTTGCCTTGCCGTGCATTGCCTAGCCGCGCGTTGTCGTGCCTTAGCCTTGCCTCGCCTGACCGTGCCTTGCCTTGCGTTACCCTTTCCTTGCTTGGCCGTTCATTGCCTAGGCGTGCGTTGCCGTGCCTTAGCCATTTTTCCCCTTGCCGTGCCGTGCCTTTTGTTACACTTCCCTTACCTTCCTTTGCCTTGCCTTTCTTTCCTTCCGTTACTCTTTCCTTGCCTAGCCGTGCATTTCCTACCGTGGCGTTGTCGTGCATTAGCCTTGCCTCGCCTGACCGTGCCTTGCCTTGCGTTACCCTTTCCTTGCCTTGCTGTGCATTGCCTAGCCGTGCGTTGTCGTGCCTTAGCCTTGCCTCGCCTGACCGTTCCTTGCCTTCAGTTACCCTTTCCTTGCCTTGTTGTGCATTGCCTAGCCGTGCGTTGTCGTGCGTTAGCCTTCCCTTGCCTCACCGTACCTTGCCTTGCGTTACCCTTGCCTTGCCTTGCCGTGCATTGCCTAGCCATGCGTTGTCGTGCCTTAGCCTTCTTTCCCCTTGCCGTGCAGTTCCTTCCCTTACCCTAGCCTTGCCTTGCTTTCCCTTGCTTTCCTTGCCTTGCGTTACTCTTTACTTACCTTCTGTGCATTGTCTAGCCTTCCGTGTTCGTGCCTTAGTCTTGCCTCGCCTGACAGTGCCTTGCCTTGCGTTACCCTTTCCTGGCCTGGCCGTGCATTGCCTAGCCGTGCGTTGTCGTGCCTTAGCCTTGTTTCCCATTGCCGTGCCGTTCCTTCCGTTACTCTTGCCTTGCCTTGCTTTCCCTTGCCTTTCCTGCCTTCCGTTACTCTTTCATTGCCTTGCCGTGCATTGCCTAGCCTTACGTTGTCGTGCCTTATTCTTGCCTTGTCTGACCGTGCCTTGCCTTGCGTTACCCTTTCCTTGCCTTGCCGTGCATTGCCTAGCCGTGCGTTGTCGTTCCTTAGCCTTGTTTCACCATGTCATAGCCTTAATTGCGTTGCCTTGCTTTGCCTTGACTTCCTTGCCTTCCGTTACTCTTTGCTTGCCTTCCGTGCATTGCCTAGCCTTGCGTTGTCGTGCCTTAGCCTTTTTTAAACTTGCCATAGCCTTGCTTGCGTTGCCTTGCTTTTCCTTGCCTTCCTTGCCTTCCGTTACTGTTTGCTTGCCTTGCCGTGCATTGCCCAACCTTGTGTTGTCGTACCTTATTCTTACGTTGCCTTACCATCCCTTCCCTTGCGTTACCCTTTCCTTGCCTTGCCGGGCATTGCCTAGCAGTGCGTTGTCGTGCCTTAGTCTTGTTTCCCCTTGCCATAGCCTTGCCTTGCCTTGCCGTCCTTTCCTTCCGTTACTCTTTACTTGCCTTGCCGTGCATTGCCTAGCCTTGCGTTGTCGTGCCCTAGCCTTGCCTCGCCTGACCGTGCTTTGCTTGGCGTTACCCTTTCCTTAACTTGCCGTGCATTGCCTAGCCGTGCGTTGTCCGGCCTTAGCCTTGTTTCCCATTGCCGTGCCTTGCCTTTTGTTACACTTTCCTTGACTTACCCTGCATTGCCTAGCCGTGCGTTGTCGTGCCTTAGCCTTGTTTCCCCTTTCCGTGCCGTTCCTTCCCTTACCCTTGCCTTGCCTTGATTTCCCTTGCTTTCCTTGCCTTCCGTTACTTTTTGCTTGCCTTCCGTGCATTGCCTAGCCTTGCGTTGTCATGCCTTAGCCTTGCCTCGACTGACCGTGCCTTGCCTTGCGTTACCCTTTCCTTGCTTTGCCGTGCATTGCCTAGCCTTGCGTTGTCGTGCCTTAGCCTTGTTTCCTCTTGGCGTGCCGTTTCTTCCCTTACCCTTGCATTGCCTTGCTTTCTCTTGCCTTCCTTTCCTTCCGTTACTCTTTCCTTGCCTTGCCGTGCACTACCTAGTCTTGCATTGTCGTGCGTTAGCCTTTCCTTGCCACACCGTGCCTTGCCTTGCGTTACCCTTTCCTTGCCTTGCCGTGGATTGCCTAGTCCTGCGTTGTCGTGCCTTAGCCTTGTTTCCCCTTGCCGTGCCGTTCCATCCGTTACACTTGCCTTGCCTTGCTTTCCCTTCACTATCTTGCCTTCCGTTACTGTTTGCTTGCCTTGCCGTGCATTGCCCAACCTTGTGTTGTCGTACCTTATTCTTACGTAGCCTTGCCATCCCTTCCTTTGCGTTACCCTTTCCTTGCCTTGCCGTGCATTGCCTAGCAGTGCTTTGTCGTGCCTTAGCCTTGTTTCCCCTTGCCATAGCCTTGCCTTACCTTGCCGTCCTTTCCTTCCGTTACTCTTTACTTACCTTCTGTGCATTGTCTAGCCTTGCGTGTTCGTGCCTTAGCCTTGCCTCGCCTGACAGTGCCTTGCCTTGCGTTACCCTTTCCTGGCCTGGCCGTGCATTGCCTAGCTGTGCGTTGCCGTGCCTCAGCCTTGTTTTCCCTAGCCGTGCCGTTCCTTCCGTTACCCTTGCCTTGCCTTGCTTTCCCTTGCCTTCCTTGCCTTCCGTTACACTTTGCTTACCTTCCGTGCATTGCATAGCCTTGCGTTTTCGTGCCTTAGCCTTGCCTCGCCTGACCGTGCCTTCCCTTGCGTTACCCTTTCCTTGCCTGGCCGTGCATTACCTATCCGTGCGTTGTCGTGCCTTAGCCTTGCCTTGCCTCACCGTGCCTTTCCTTGCGTTACCCTTTCATTGCCTTGCCGTGCATTGCCTAGCCGTGCGTTGTCGTGCTTTAGCCTTGTTTCCCCTTGCCGTGCCGTGCCTTTTGTTACACTTGCCTTGCTTGGCTTTGCCTTGCCTTCCTTTCCTTCCGTTACTCTTTCCTTGCCTTGCCATGCACTGCCTAGCCTTGCGTTGTCGTGCATTAGCCTTGCCCTGCCTGACCGTGCCTTGTCTTGCGTTACCCTTTCCTTGACTTGCCGTACATTGCCTAGCCTTGCGTTGTCGTGCCTTAGCCTTGCCTCGCCTGACCGTGCCTTGCCTTGCGTTACCCTTTCCTTGCCTGGCCGTTCATTCACTAGGCGTGCGTTGCCGTGCCTTAGCCTTTTTTCCCCTTGCCGTGCCGTGCCTTTTGTTAAACTTCCCTTGCCTTCCTTTGCCTTGCCTTCCTTTCCTTCCGTTACTCTTTCCTTGCCTAGCCGTGCATTTCCTAGCATGGCGTTGTCGTGCATTAGCCTTGCCTCGCCTGACCGTGCCTTGCCTTGCGTTACCCTTTCCTTGCCTTGCCGTGCATTGCCTAGCCGTGCGTTGTCGTGCATTAGCCTTCCCTTGCCTCACCGTACCTTGCCTTGCGTTACCCTTGCCTTGCCTTGCCGTGCATTGCCTAGCCGTGCGTTGTCGTGCCTTAGCCTTGTTTCCCCTTGCCGTGCAGTTCCTTCCGGTACCCTTGCCTTGCCTTGCTTTCCCTTGCCTTCCTTGCCTTCCGTTACTCTTTGCTTGCCTTCCGTGCATTGCCTAGCCTTGCGTTGTCTTGCCTTAGCCTTGCCTCGCCTGACCGTGCCTTGCCTTGCGTTACCCTTTCCTTGCTTGGCCGTTCATTGCCTAGGCGTGCGTTGCCGTGCCTTAGCCATTTTTCCCCTTGCCGTGCCGTGCCTTTTGTTACACTTCCCTTGCCTTCCTTTGCCTTGCCTTTCTTTCCTTCCGTTACTCTTTCCTTGCCTAGCCGTGCATTTCCTAGCGTGGCGTTGTCGTGCATTAGCCTTGCCTCGCCTGACCGTGCCTTGCCTTGCGTTACCCTTTCCTTTCCTTGCCGTGCATTGCCTAGCCTTACGTTGTCGTGCCTTATTCTTGCCTTGTCTGACCGTGCCTTGCCTTGCGTTACCCTTTCCTTGCCTTGCCGTGCATTGCCTAGCCGTGCGTTGTCGTTCCTTAGCCTTGTTTCACCATGTCATAGCCTTAATTGCGTTGCCTTGCTTTGCCTTGACTTCCTTGCCTTCCGTTACTCTTTGCTTGCCTTCCGTGCATTGCCTAGCCTTGCGTTGTCGTGCCTTAGCCTTTTTTAAACTTGCCATAGCCTTGCTTGCGTTGCCTTGCTTTTCCTTGCCTTCCTTGCCTTCCGTTACTGTTTGCTTGCCTTGCCGTGCATTGCCCAACCTTGTGTTGTCGTACCTTATTCTTACGTTGCCTTACCATCCCTTCCCTTGCGTTACCCTTTCCTTGCCTTGCCGGGCATTGCCTAGCAGTGCGTTGTCGTGCCTTAGACTTGTTTCCCCTTGCCATAGCCTTGCCTTGCCTTGCCGTCCTTTCCTTCCGTTACTCTTTACTTGCCTTGCCGTGCATTGCCTAGCCTTGCGTTGTCGTGCCCTAGCCTTGCCTCGCCTGACCGTGCTTTGCTTGGCGTTACCCTTTCCTTAACTTGCCGTGCATTGCCTAGCCGTGCGTTGTCCGGCCTTAGCCTTGTTTCCCATTGCCGTGCCTTGCCTTTTGTTACACTTTCCTTGACTTACCCTGCATTGCCTAGCCGTGCGTTGTCGTGCCTTAGCCTTGTTTCCCCTTTCCGTGCCGTTCCTTCCCTTACCCTTGCCTTGCCTTGATTTCCCTTGCTTTCCTTGCCTTCCGTTACTTTTTGCTTGCCTTCCGTGCATTGCCTAGTCTTGCGTTGTCATGCCTTAGCCTTGCCTCGACTGACCGTGCCTTGCCTTGCGTTACCCTTTCCTTGCTTTGCCGTGCATTGCCTAGCCTTGCGTTGTCGTGCCTTACCCTTGCTTCCTCTTGGCGTGCCGTTCCTTCCCTTACCCTTGCATTGCCTTGCTTTCTCTTGCCTTCCTTTCCTTCCGTTACTCTTTCCTTGCCTTGCCGTGCACTACCTAGTCTTGCATTGTCGTGCGTTAGCATTTCCTTGCCACACCGTGCCTTGCCTTGCGTTACCCTTTCCTTGCCTTGCCGTGGATTGCCTAGTCCTGCGTTGTCGTGCCTTAGCCTTGTTTCCCCTTGCCGTGCCGTTCCATCCGTTACACTTGCCTTGCCTTGCTTTCCCTTCACTATCTTGCCTTCCGTTACTGTTTGCTTGCCTTGCCGTGCATTGCCCAACCTTGTGTTGTCGTACCTTATTCTTACGTAGCCTTGCCATCCCTTCCCTTGCGTTACCCTTTCCTTGCCTTGCCGTGCATTGCCTAGCAGTGCTTTGTCGTGCCTTAGCCTTGTTTCCCCTTGCCATAGCCTTGCCTTACCTTGCCGTCCTTTCCTTCCGTTACTCTTTACTTGCCTTGCCGTGCATTGCCTAGCCTTGCGTTGTCGTGCCTTAGCCTTGCCTCACTTGACCGTGCCTTGCCTTGCGTTACCCTTTCCTTGCCTTGCCGTGCATTGCCTAGCCGTGCGTTGTCGTGCCTTAGCCTTTTTTCCCCTTGCCGTGCCGTTCCTTCCCTTACCCTTACCTTGCCTTGCTTTCCCTTGCTTTCCTTGCCTTGCGTTACTCTTTACTTACCTTCTGTGCATTGTCTAGCCTTGCGTGTTCGTGCCTTAGCCTTGCCTCGCCTGACAGTGCCTTGCCTTGCGTTACCCTTTCCTGGCCTGGCCGTGCATTGCCTAGCTGTGCGTTGCCGTGCCTCAGCCTTGTTTCCCCTAGCCGTGCCGTTCCTTCCGTTACCCTTGCCTTGCCTTGCTTTCCCTTGCCTTCCTTGCCTTCCGTTACACTTTGCTTACCTTCCGTGCATTGCATAGCCTTGCGTTTTCGTGCCTTAGCCTTGCCTCGCCTGACCGTGCCTTCCCTTGCGTTACCCTTTCCTTGCCTGGCCGTGCATTACCTATCCGTGCGTTGTCGTGCCTTTTCCTTGCCTTGCCTCACCGTGCCTTTCCTTGCGTTACCCTTTCATTGCCTTGCCGTGCATTGCCTAGCCGTGCGTTGTCGTGCTTTAGCCTTGTTTCCCCTTGCCGTGCCGTGCCTTTTGTTACACTTGCCTTGCTTGGCTTTGCCTTGCCTTCCTTTCCTTCCGTTACTCTTTCCTTGCCTTGCCATGCACTGCCTAGCCTTGCGTTGTCGTGCATTAGCCTTGCCCTGCCTGACCGTGCCTTGTCTTGCGTTACCCTTTCCTTGACTTGCCGTACATTGCCTAGCCTTGCGTTGTCGTGCCTTAGCCTTGCCTCGCCTGACCGTGCCTTGCCTTGCGTTACCCTTTCCTTGCCTGGCCGTTCATTCACTAGGCGTGCGTTGCCGTGCCTTAGCCTTTTTTCCCCTTGCCGTGCCGTGCCTTTTGTTAAACTTCCCTTGCCTTCCTTTGCCTTGCCTTCCTTTCCTTCCGTTACTCTTTCCTTGCCTAGCCGTGCATTTCCTAGCATGGCGTTGTCGTGCATTAGCCTTGCCTCGCCTGACCGTGCCTTGCCTTGCGTTACCCTTTCCTTGCCTTGCCGTGCATTGCCTAGCCGTGCGTTGTCGTGCATTAGCCTTCCCTTGCCTCACCGTACCTTGCCTTGCGTTACCCTTGCCTTGCCTTGCCGTGCATTGCCTAGCCGTGCGTTGTCGTGCCTTAGCCTTGTTTCCCCTTGCCGTGCAGTTCCTTCCGGTACCCTTGCCTTGCCTTGCTTTCCCTTGCCTTCCTTGCCTTCCGTTACTCTTTGCTTGCCTTCCGTGCATTGCCTAGCCTTGCGTTGTCGTGCCTTAGCCTTGCCTCGCCTGACCGTGCCTTGCCTTGCGTTACCCTTTCCTTGCTTGGCCGTTCATTGCCTAGGCGTGCGTTGCCGTGCCTTAGCCATTTTTCCCCTTGCCGTGCCGTGCCTTTTGTTACACTTCCCTTGCCTTCCTTTGCCTTGCCTTTCTTTCCTTCCGTTACTCTTTCCTTGCCTAGCCGTGCATTTCCTAGCGTGGCGTTTTCGTGCATTAGCCTTGCCTCGCCTGACCGTGCCTTGCCTTGCGTTACCCTTTCCTTTCCTTGCCGTGCATTGCCTAGCCGTGCGTTGTCGTGCCTTAGCCTTGCCTCGCCTGACCGTTCCTTGCCTTCAGTTACCCTTTCCTTGCCTTGCTGTGCATTGCCTAGCCGTGCGTTGTCGTGCGTTAGCCTTCCCTTGCCTCACCGTACCTTGCCTTGCGTTACCCTTGCCTTGCCTTGCCGTGCATTGCCTAGCCGTGCGTTGTCGTGCCTTAGCCTTCTTTCCCCTTGCCGTGCAGTCCCTTCCCTTACCCTTGCCTTGCCTTGCTTTCCCTTGCTTTCCTTGCCTTGCGTTACTCTTTACTTACCTTCTGTGCATTGTCAAGCCTTCAGTGTTCGTGCCTTAGTCTTGCCTCGCCTGACAGTGCCTTGCCTTGCGTTACCCTTTCCTGGCCTGGCCGTGCATTGCCTAGCTGTGCGTTGCCGTGCCTTAGCCTTGTTTCCCCTAGCCGTGCCGTTCCTTCCGTTACCCTTTCCTTGCCTTGCTTTCCATTGCCTTCCTTGCCTTCCGTTACTCTTTGCTTACCTTCCGTGCATTGCATAGCCTTGCGTTTTCGTGCCTTAGCCTTGCCTCGCCTAACCGTGCCTTGTCTTGCGTTACCCTTTCCTGGCCTGGCCGTGCATTGCCTAGCCGTGCGTTGTCGTTCCTTAGCCTTGTTTCACCTTGTCATAGCCTTACTTGCGTTGCCTTGCTTTGCCTTGACTTCCTTGCCTTCCGTTACTCTTTGCTTGCCTTCCTTGCATTGCCTAGCCTTGCGTTGCCGTGCCTCAGCCTTGTTTCCCCTAGCCGTGCCGTTCCTTCCGTTACCCTTGCCTTGCCTTGCTTTCCCTTGCCTTCCTTGCCTTCCGTTACACTTTGCTTACCTTCCGTGCATTGCATAGCCTTGCGTTTTCGTGACTTAGCCTTGCCTCGCCTGACCGTGCCTTCCCTTGCGTTACCCTTTCCTTGCCTGGCCGTGCATTACCTAGCCGTGCGTTGTCGTGCCTTAGCCTTGCCTTGCCTCACCGTGCCTTTCCTTGCGTTACCCTTTCCTTGCCTTGCCGTGCATTGCCTAGCCGTGCGTTGTCGTGCTTTAGCCTTGTTTCCCCTTGCCGTGCCGTGCCTTTTGTTACACTTGCCTTGCTTGGCTTTGCCTTGCCTTCCTTTCCTTCCGTTACTCTTTCCTTGCCTTGCCATGCACTGCCTAGCCTTGCGTTGTCGTGCATTAGCCTTGCCCTGCCTGACCGTGCCTTGTCTTGCGTTACCCTTTCCTTGACTTGCCGTACATTGCCTAGCCTTGCGTTGTCGTGCCTTAGCCTTGCCTCGCCTGACCGTGCCTTGCCTTGCGTTACCCTTTCCTTGCCTTGCCGTGCATTGCCTAGCCGTGCGTTGTCGTGCATTAGCCTTCCCTTGCCTCACCATACCTTGCCTTGCGTTACCCTTGCCTTGCCTTGCCGTGCATTGCCTAGCCGTGCGTTGTCGTGCCTTAGCCTTGTTTCCCCTTGCCGTGCAGTTCCTTCCGGTACCCTTGCCTTGCCTTGCTTTCCCTTGCCTTCCTTGCCTTCCGTTACTCTTTGCTTGCCTTCCGTGCATTGCCTAGCCTTGCGTTGTCGTGCCTTAGCCTTGCCTCGCCTGACCGTGCCTTGCCTTGCGTTACCCTTTCCTTGCTTGGCCGTTCATTGCCTAGGCGTGCGTTGGCGTGCCTTAGGCATTTTTCCCCTTGCCGTGCCGTGCCTTTTGTTACACTTCCCTTGCCTTCCTTTGCCTTGCCTTTCTTTCCTTCCGTTACTCTTTCCTTGCCTAGCCGTGCATTTCCTAGCGTGGCGTTGTCGTGCATTAGCCTTGCCTCGCCTGACCATGCCTTTCCTTGCGTTACCCTTTCCTTGCCTTGCCGTGCATTGCCTAGCCGTGCGTTTTCGTGCCTTAGCCTTGCCTCGCCTGACCGTTCCTTGCCTTCAGTTACCCTTTCCTTGCCTTGCTGTGCATTGCCTAGCCGTGCGTTGTCGTGCGTTAGCCTTCCCTTGCCTCACCGTACCTTGCCTTGCGTTACCCTTGCCTTGCCTTGCCGTGCATTGCCTAGCCGTGCGTTGTCGTGCCTTAGCCTTCTTTCCCCTTGCCGTGCAGTTCCTTCCCTTACCCTTGCCTTGCCTTGCTTTCCCTTGCTTTCCTTGCCTTGCGTTACTCTTTACTTACCTTCTGTGCATTGTCTAGCCTTCCGTGTTCGTGCCTTAGTCTTGCCTCGCCTGACAGTGCCTTGCCTTGCGTTACCCTTTCCTGGCCTAGCCGTGCATTGCCTAGCTGTGCGTTGACGTGCCTTAGCCTTGTTTCCCCTAGCCGTGCCGTTCCTTCCGTTGCCCTTGCCTTCCCTTGCTTTCCATTGCCTTCCTTGCCTTCCGTTACTCTTTGCTTACCTTCCGTGCATTGCATAGCCTTGCGTTTCGTGCCATAGCCTTGCCTCGCCTGACCGTGCCTTGCCTTGCGTTACGCTTTCCTGGCCTGGCCGTGCATTGCCTAGCCGTGCGTTGTCGTTCCTTAGCCTTGTTTCACCTTGTCATAGCCTTACTTGCGTTGCCTTGCTTTGCCTTAACTTCCTTGCCTTCCGTTACTCTTTGCTTGCCTTCCTTGCATTGCCTAGCCTTGCGTTGTCGTGCCTTAGCCTTTTTTCACCTTGCCATAGCCTTGCTTGCGTTGCCTTGCTTTCCCTTGCCTTCCTTGCCTTCCGTTACTGTTTGCTTGCCTTGCCGTGCATTGCCCAACCTTGTGTTGTCGTACCTTATTCTTACGTTGCCTTGCCATCCCTTCCCTTGCGTTACCCTTTCCTTGCCTTGCCGGGCATTGCCTAGCCGTGCGTTGTCCGGCCTTAGCCTTGTTTCCCATTGCCGTGGCATGCTTTTTGTTACAATGGCCTTGCCTGGCTTTGCCTTGCCTTCCTTTCCTTCCATTACTCTTTCCTTGCCTTGCCGTGCATTGCCTAGCCTTGCGTTGTCGTGCCTTATTCTTGCCTTGCCTGACCGTGCCTTGCCTTGCGTTACCCTTTCCTTGCCTTGCCGTGCATTGCCTAGCCGTGCGTTGTCGTGCCTTAGCCTTGTTTCCCATTGCCGTGGCATGCTTTTTGTTACAATGGCCTTGCCTGGCTTTGCCTTGCATTCCTTCCCTTCCGTTACACTTTGCTTGCCTTCCGTGCATTGCCTAGCCTTGCGTTTTCGTGCCTTAGCCTTTTTTCACCTTGCCATAGACTTGCTTGCATTGCCTTGCTTTGCCTTGCATTCCTTGCCTTCCGTTACTCTTTGCTTGCCTTCCGTGCATTGCCTAGCCTTGCGTTGTCGTGCCTTAGCCTTGTTTCCCCTTGCGCTGCTGTGCCTTCCGTTACCCTTGCCTTGCCTTGCTTTCCCTTGCCTTCCTTTCCTTCCGTTACTCTTTACTTGCCTTGCCGTGCATTGCCAAGCCTTGCGTTGTCGTGCCTTAGCCTTGCCTCGCCTGGCCGTGCCTTGCCTTGCGTTACCGTTTCCTTGCCTTGCCGTGCATTGCCTAGCCGTGCGTTGTCGTGCATTAGCCTTACCGTGCCCTACCGTGCCTTCCCTTGCATTACCCTTTCCTTGCCTTGCCGGGCATTGCTTACCCGTGCGTTGTCGTGCCTTAGCCTTGTTTCCCATTGCCGTGCCGTTCCTTCCGTTACTCTTGCCTTGCCTTGCTTTCCCTTGCCTTCCCTGCCTTCCGTTACTCTTTCCTTGCCTTGCCGTGCATTGCCTAGCCGTGCGTTGTCGTTCCTTAGCCTTGTTTCACCTTGTCATAGCCTTAATTGCGTTGCCTTGCTTTGCCTTGACTTCCTTGCCTTCCGTTACTCTTTGCTTGCCTTCCGTGCATTGCCTAGCCTTGCGTTGTCGTGCCTTAGCCTTTTTTAAACTTGCCATAGCCTTGCTTGCGTTGCCTTGCTTTCCCTTGCCTTCCTTGCCTTCCGTTACTGTTTGCTTGCCTTGCCGTGCATTGCCCAACCTTGTATTATCGTACCTTATTCTTACGTTGCCTTACCATCCCTTCCCTTGCGTTACCCTTTCCTTGCCTTGCCGTGCATTGCCTAGCAGTGCGTTGTCGTGCCATAGCCTTGTTTCCCCTTGCCATAGCCTTGCCTTGCCTTGCCGTCCTTTCCTTCCGTTACTCTTTACATGCCTTGCCGTGCATTGTCTAGCCTTGCGTTGTCGTGCCCTAGCCTTGCCTCGCCTGACCGTGCTTTGCTTGGCGTTACCCTTTCCTTAACTTGCCGTGCATTGCCTAGCCGTGCGTTGTCCGGCCTTAGCCTTGTTTCCCATTGCCGTGCCTTACCTTTTGTTACACTTTCCTTGACTTACCCTGCATTGCCTAGCCGTGCGTTGTCCGGCCTTAGCCTTGATTCCCATTGCCGTGCCATGCTTTTTGTTACACTGGCCTTGCCTGGCTTTTCTTTGCCTTCCTTTCATTCCGTTACTCTTTCCTTGCCTTGCCGTGAATTGCCTAGCCTTGCGTTGTCGTGCATTAGCCTTGCCTTCCTCACCGTGCCTTACCGTGCGTAACCCGTTCCTTGCCTTGCAGTGCATTGCCTACCCGTGCGTTGTCGTGCATTAGCCTTGACTTGCCTCACCGTGCCTTCCCTTGCGTTACGCTTTCCTTGCCTGGCCGTGCATTGCCTATCCGTGCGTTGTCGTGCCTTAGCCTCGGTTCCCCTTGCCGTGCCGTGCCTTCCGTTACCCTTGCATTGCCTTGCTTTGCTGTGCCTTCCTTGCCTTCCGTTACTCTTTGCTTCCCTTTCGTGCATTGCCTTGCCTTCCGTTGTCGTGCCTTAGCCTTGCCTCGCCTGACCGTGCCTTCCCTTTCGTTACCCTTTCCTTGCCTTGCAGTGCATTGCCTAGCCGTTCGTTGTCGTGCATTAGCCTTGCCCTGCCTGACCGTGCCTTGCATTGCGTTACCCTTCCCTTGCCTTGCCGTGCATTGCCTAGCCCTGCATTGTCGTGCCTTAGCCTTGCTTCCCCTTGCCGTGCCGTTCCTTCCGTTACTATTGCCTTGCCTTGCTTTCCCTTGCCTTCCTTGCCTTCCGTTACTCTTTCCTTGGCTTGCCGTGCATTGCCTAGCCTTGCGTTGTCGTCCATTAGCCTTGCCTTGACTGAACTTGCCTTGCCTTGAGTTACCCTTTCCTTGCCTTCCCGTGCATTCCTAGCCCTGCGTTGTCGTGCCTCAGCCTTGTTTCCCCTTGCCGTGCTGTTCCTTCCGTTACTCTTGCCTTGCCTTGCTTTCCCTTGCCTTCCTTGCCTTCCGTTACTCTTTCCTTGCCTTGCGGTGCATTGCGTAGCCGTGCGTTGTCGTGCCTTGGCCTTGTTTCCCCTTTCCGTGCCGTTCCTTATCTTAGCTTTGCCTTGCCTGGCTTTCCCTTGCTTTCTTTGCCTTCTGTTACTCTTTGCTTTCCTTCCGTGCATTGCCTAGCCTTGCGTTGTCGTGCCTTAGCCTTGCCCTGCCTGACCGTTCCTTGCCTTGCGTTACCCTTTCCTTGCCTTGCCGTGCATTGCCTAGCCCTGCGTTGTCGTGCCTTAGCCTTTTTCCACCTTGCCATAGCCTTCCTTACGTTGCCTTGCTTTGCCTTGCATTCCTTGCCTTCCGTTCCTTCCGTTACTCTTTCCTTGCCTTGCCGTGCATTGCCTAGTCCTGCGTTGTCGTGCCTTAGCCTTGTTTCCCCTTACCGTGCCGTTCCTTCCGTTACCCTTGCCTTCCCTTGTTTTCCCTTGCCTTCCTTGCCTTCTGTTACTCTTTGCTTGCCGTCCGTGCATTGCCTAGCCTTGCGTTGTCATGCCTTAGCCTTGCCTCGACTGACCGTGCCTTGCCTTGCGTTACCCTTTCCTTGCCTTGCCGTGCATTGCCTAGACTTGCGTTGTCGTGCCTTAGCCTTGTTTCCTCTTGGCGTGCCGTTCCTTCCGTTGCCCTTGCCTTCCCTTGCTTTCCCTTCCCTTCCTTGCCTTCCGTTACCCTTTCCTGGCCTGGCCGTGCATTGCCTAGCCGTGCGTTGTCGTGCTTTAGCCTTGTTTCCCCTTGCCGTGCCGCATCTTCCGTTACACTGGCCTTGCCTTGCATTCCCTTGCCTTCATTGCCTTCCGTTACTGTTTGTTTGCCTTGCCGTGCATTGCCAAACCTTGTGTTGTCGTACCTTAATCCGACCTTGCCTTGCCGTGCCTTGCCTTCTGTTACCCTTTCCTTGCCTTGCCGTGCATTGCCTAGCCGTACGTTGTCGTGCATTAGCCTTGCTTTGTCTGACCGTGCCTTGCCTTTGGTTACCCGTTCCTTCACTATCCGTGCATTCCCTAGCTGTGCGTTTTAGTGCCTTAGACTTGTTTCCCCTTGCGGTGCCGTGCCTTCCGTTACCCTTGCCTTGCCTTGCTTTCCCTTGCCTTCCTTGCCTTCCGTTATTGTTTATTTGCCTTGCCCTGCATTGCCCAAACTTGTGTGGTCGTGCCTTGTTCTTGCCTCGCCTGACCGTGCCTTGCCTTGCGTTACCCTTTCCTTGCCTTGCCGTGCATTGCCTAGCCGTGCGTTGTCGTGCCTTAGCCTTGCCTCGCCTGACCGTGCCTTGCCTTGCGTTACCCTTTCCTTGCCTTGCTGTGCATTGCCTAGCCGTGCGTTGTCGTGCATTAGCCTTCGCTTGCCTCACCGTACCTTGCCTTGCGTTACCCTTTCCTTGCCTGGCCGTTCATTGCCTAGGCGTGCGTTGCCGTGCCTTAGCCTTTTTTCCCCGTGCCGTGCCGTGCCTTTTGTTACACTTCCCTTGCCTTCCTTTGCCTTGCCTTCCTTTCCTTCCGTTACTCTTTCCTTGCCTAGCCGTCTTTGCCTTGCCTTCCTTTCCTTCCGTTACTCTTTCCTTGCCTAGCCGTGCATTTCCTAGCGTGGCGTTGTCGTGCATTAGCCTTGCCTCGCCTGACCGTGCCTTGCCTTGCGTTACCCTTTCCTTGCCTTGCCGTGCATTGCCTAGCCGTGCGTTGTCGTGCCCTAGCCTTGCCTCGCCTGACCGTGCTTTGCTTGGCGTTACCCTTTCCTTAACTTGCCGTGCATTGCCTAGCCGTGCGTTGTCCGGCCTTAGCCTTGTTTCCCATTGCCGTGCCTTACCTTTTGTTACAATTTCCTTGACTTACCCTGCATTGCCTAGCCGTGCGTTGTCCGGCCTTAGCCTTGATTCCCATTGCCGTGCCATGCTTTTTGTTACACTGGCCTTGCCTGGCTTTTCTTTGCCTTCCTTTCATTCCGTTACTCTTTCCTTGCCTTGCCGTGAATTGCCTAGCCTTGCGTTGTCGTGCATTAGCCTTGCCTTCCTCACCGTGCCTTACCGTGCGTTACCCGTTCCTTGCCTTGCAGTGCATTGCCTACCCGTGCGTTGTCGTGCATTAGCCTTGACTTGCCTCACCGTGCCTTCCCTTGCGTTACGCTTTCCTTGCCTGGCCGTGCATTGCCTATCCGTGCGTTGTCGTGCCTTAGCCTCGGTTCCCCTTGCCGTGCCGTGCCTTCCGTTACCCTTGCATTGCCTTGCTTTGCCGTGCCTTCCTTGCCTTCCGTTACTCTTTGCTTCCCTTTCGTGCATTGCCTAGCCTTCCGTTGTCGTGCCTTAGCCTTGCCTCGCCTGACCGTGCCTTCCCTTGCGTTACCCTTTCCTTGCCTTGCAGTGCATTGCCTAGCTGTTCGTTGTCGTGCATTAGCCTTGCCCTGCCTGACCGTGCCTTGCCTTGCGTTACCCTTCCCTTGCCTTGCCGTGCATTGCCTAGCCCTGCATTGTCGTGCCTTAGCCTTGCTTCCCCTTGCCGTGCCGTTCCTTCCGTTACTATTGCCTTGCCTTGCTTTCCCTTGCCTTCCTTGCCTTCCGTTACTCTTTCCTTGGCTTGCCGTGCATTGCCTAGCCTTGCGTTGTCGTCCATTAGCCTTGCCTTGACTGAACTTGCCTTGCCTTGAGTTACCCTTTCCTTGCCTTCCCGTGCATTCCTAGCCCTGCGTTGTCGTGCCTCAGCCTTGTTTCCCCTTGCCGTGCTGTTCCTTCCGTTACTCTTGCCTTGCCTTGCTTTCCCTTGCCTTCCTTGCCTTCCGTTACTCTTTCCTTGCCTTGCGGTGCATTGCCTAGCCGTGCGTTGTCGTGCCTTGGCCTTGTTTCCCCTTTCCGTGCCGTTCCTTATCTTAGCTTTGCCTTGCCTGGCTTTCCCTTACTTTCTTTGCCTTCTGTTACTCTTTGCTTTCCTTCCGTGCATTGCCTAGCCTTGCGTTGTCGTGCCTTAGCCTTGCCCTGCCTGACCGTTCCTTGCCTTGCGTTACCCTTTTCTTGCCTTGCCGTGCATTGCCTAGCCCTGCGTTATCGTGCCTTAGCCTTTTTCCACCTTGCCATAGCCTTCCTTACGTTGCCTTGCTTTGCCTTGCATTCCTTGCCTTCCGTTCCTTCCGTTACTCTTTCCTTGCCTTGCCGTGCATTGCCTAGTCCTGCGTTGTCGTGCCTTAGCCTTGTTTCCCCTTACCGTGCCGTTCCTTCCGTTACCCTTGCCTTCCCTTGTTTTCCCTTGCCTTCCTTGCCTTCTGTTACTCTTTGCTTGCCGTCCGTGCATTGCCTAGCCTTGCGTTGTCATGCCTTAGCCTTGCCTCGACTGACCGTGCCTTGCCTTGCGTTACCCTTTCCTTGCCTTGCCGTGCATTGCCTAGACTTGCGTTGCCGTGCCTCAGCCTTGTTTCCCCTAGCCGTGCCGTTCCTTCCGTTACCCTTGCCTTGCCTTGCTTTCCCTTGCCTTCCTTGCCTTCCGTTACACTTTGCTTACCTTCCGTGCATTGCATAGCCTTGCGTTTTCGTGACTTAGCCTTGCCTCGCCTGACCGTGCCTTCCCTTGCGTTACCCTTTCCTTGCCTGGCCGTGCATTACCTAGCCGTGCGTTGTCGTGCCTTAGCCTTGCCTTGCCTCACCGTGCCTTTCCTTGCGTTACCCTTTCCTTGCCTTGCCGTGCATTGCCTAGCCGTGCGTTGTCGTGCTTTAGCCTTGTTTCCCCTTGCCGTGCAGTGCCTTTTGTTACACTTGCCTTGCTTGGCTTTGCCTTGCCTTCCTTTCCTTCCGTTACTCTTTCCTTGCCTTGCCATGCACTGCCTAGCCTTGCGTTGTCGTGCATTAGCCTTGCCCTGCCTGACCGTGCCTTGTCTTGCGTTACCCTTTCCTTGACTTGCCGTACATTGCCTAGCCTTGCGTTGTCGTGCCTTAGCCTTGCCTCGCCTGACCGTGCCTTGCCTTGCGTTACCCTTTCCTTGCCTTGCCGTGCATTGCCTAGCCGTGCGTTGTCGTGCATTAGCCTTCCCTTGCCTCACCATACCTTGCCTTGCGTTACCCTTGCCTTGCCTTGCCGTGCATTGCCTAGCCGTGCGTTGTCGTGCCTTAGCCTTGTTTCCCCTTGCCGTGCAGTTCCTTCCGGTACCCTTGCCTTGCCTTGCTTTCCCTTGCCTTCCTTGCCTTCCGTTACTCTTTGCTTGCCTTCCTTGCATTGCCTAGCCTTGCGTTGTCGTGCCTTAGCCTTGCCTCGCCTGACCGTGCCTTGCCTTGCGTTACCCTTTCCTTGCTTAGCCGTTCATTGCCTAGGCGTGCGTTGGCGTGCCTTAGGCATTTTTCCCCTTGCCGTGCCGTGCCTTTTGTTACACTTCCCTTGCCTTCCTTTGCCTTGCCTTTCTTTCCTTCCGTTACTCTTTCCTTGCCTAGCCGTGCATTTCCTAGCGTGGCGTTGTCGTGCATTAGCCTTGCCTCGCCTGACCATGCCTTTCCTTGCGTTACCCTTTCCTTGCCTTGCCGTGCATTGCCTAGCCGTGCGTTTTCGTGCCTTAGCCTTGCCTCGCCTGACCGTTCCTTGCCTTCAGTTACCCTTTCCTTGCCTTGCTGTGCATTGCCTAGCCGTGCGTTGTCGTGCGTTAGCCTTCCCTTGCCTCACCGTACCTTGCCTTGCGTTACCCTTGCCTTGCCTTGCCGTGCATTGCCTAGCCGTGCGTTGTCGTGCCTTAGCCTTCTTTCCCCTTGCCGTGCAGTTCCTTCCCTTACCCTTGCCTTGCCTTGCTTTCCCTTGCTTTCCTTGCCTTGCGTTACTCTTTACTTACCTTCTGTGCATTGTCTAGAATTCCGTGTTCGTGCCTTAGTCTTGCCTCGCCTGACAGTGCCTTGCCTTGCGTTACCCTTTCCTGGCCTAGCCGTGCATTGCCTAGCTGTGCGTTGCCGTGCCTTAGCCTTGTTTCCCCTAGCCGTGCCGTTCCTTCCGTTACCCTTTCCTTGCCTTGCTTTCCATTGCCTTCCTTGCCTTCCGTTACACTTTGCTTACCTTCCGTGCATTGCCTAGACTTGCGTTGTCGTGCCTTAGCCTTGTTTCCTCTTGGCGTGCCGTTCCTTCCGTTGCCCTTGCCTTCCCTTGCTTTCCCTTCCCTTCCTTGCCTTCCGTTACCCTTTCCTGGCCTGGCCGTGCATTGCCTAGCCGTGCGTTGTCGTGCTTTAGCCTTGTTTCCCCTTGCCGTGCCGCATCTTCCGTTACACTGGCCTTGCCTTGCATTCCCTTGCCTTCATTGCCTTCCGTTACTGTTTGTTTGCCTTGCCGTGCATTGCCAAACCTTGTGTTGTCGTACCTTAATCCGACCTTGCCTTGCCGTGCCTTGCCTTCTGTTACCCTTTCCTTGCCTTGCCGTGCATTGCCTAGCCGTGCGTTGTCGTGCATTAGCCTTGCTTTGTCTGACCGTGCCTTGCCTTTGGTTACCCGTTCCTTCACTATCCGTGCATTCCCTAGCTGTGCGTTTTAGTGCCTTAGACTTGTTTCCCCTTGCGGTGCCGTGCCTTCCGTTACCCTTGCCTTGCCTTGCTTTCCCTTGCCTTCCTTGCCTTCCGTTATTGTTTATTTGCCTTGCCCTGCATTGCCCAACTTGTGTGGTCGTGCCTTGTTCTTGCCTCGCCTGACCGTGCCTTGCCTTGCGTTACCCTTTCCTTGCCTTGCCGTGCATTGCCTAGCCGTGCGTTGTCGTGCCTTAGCCTTGCCTCGCCTGACCGTGCCTTGCCTTGCGTTACCCTTTCCTTGCCTTGCTGTGCATTGCCTAGCCGTGCGTTGTCGTGCATTAGCCTTCGCTTGCCTCACCGTACCTTGCCTTGCGTTACCCTTTCCTTGCCTGGCCGTTCATTGCCTAGGCGTGCGTTGCCGTGCCTTAGCCTTTTTTCCCCGTGCCGTGCCGTGCCTTTTGTTACACTTCCCTTGCCTTCCTTTGCCTTGCCTTCCTTTCCTTCCGTTACTCTTTCCTTGCCTAGCCGTGCATTTCCTAGCGTGGCGTTGTCGTGCATTAGCCTTGCCTCCCCTGACCGTGCCTTGCCTTGCGTTACCCTTTCCTTGCCTTGCCGTGCATTGCCTAGCCGTGCGTTGTCGTGCCTTAGCCTTGCCTCGCCTGACCGTTCCTTGCCTTCCGTTACCCTTTCCTTGCCTTGCTGTGCATTGCCTAGCCGTGCGTTGTCGTGCATTAGCCTTCCCTTGCCTCACCGTACCTTGCCTTGCATTACCCTTTCCTTGCCTTGCCGTGCATTGCCTAGCCGTGCGTTGTCGTGCCTTAGCCATGTTTCCCCTTGCCGTACAGTTCCTTCCGTTACCCTTGCCTTGCCTTGCTTTCCCTTGCCTTCCTTGCCTTCCCTTACTCTTTGCTTTCCTTCCGTGCATTGCCTAGCCTTTCGTTGTCGTGCCTTAGCCTTGCCTCACCTGACCGTGCCTTGCCTTGCATTACCCTTTCCTTGCCTTGCCGGGCATTGCTTACCCGTGCGTTGTCGTGCCTTAGCCTCGTTTCCCATTGCCGTGCCGTTCCTTCCGTTACTCTTGCTTGCCTTGCTTTCCCTTGCCTTCCCTGCCTTCCGTTACTCTTTCCTTTCCTTGCCGTGCATTGCCTAGCCGTGCGTTGTCGTTCCTTAGCCTTGTTTCACCTTGTCATAGCCTTAATTGCGTTGCCTTGCTTTGCCTTGACTTCCTTGCCTTCCGTTACTCTTTGCTTGCCTTCCGTGCATTGCCTAGCCTTGCGTTGTCGTGCCTTAGCCTTTTTTAAACTTGCCATAGCCTTGCTTGCGTTGCCTTGCTTTCCCTTGCCTTCCTTGCCTTCCGTTACTGTTTGCTTGCCTTGCCGTGCATTGCCCAACCTTGTATTATCGTACCTTATTCTTACGTTGCCTTACCATCCCTTCCCTTGCGTTACCCTTTCCTTGCGTTGCCGTGCATTGCCTAGCAGTGCGTTGTCGTGCCATAGCCTTGTTTCCCCTTGCCATAGCCTTGCCTTGCCTTGCCGTCCTTTCCTTCCGTTACTCTTTACTTGCCTTGCCGTGCATTGTCTAGCCTTGCGTTGTCGTGCCCTAGCCTTGCCTCGCCTGACCGTGCTTTGCTTGGCGTTACCCTTTCCTTAACTTGCCGTGCATTGCCTAGCCGTGCGTTGTCCGGCCTTAGCCTTGTTTCCCATTGCCGTGCCTTACCTTTTGTTACACTTTCCTTGACTTACCCTGCATTGCCTAGCCGTGCGTTGTCCGGCCTTAGCCTTGATTCCCATTGCCGTGCCATGCTTTTTGTTACACTGGCCTTGCCTGGCTTTTCTTTGCCTTCCTTTCATTCCGTTACTCTTTCCTTGCCTTGCCGTGAATTGCCTAGCCTTGCGTTGTCGTGCATTAGCCTTGCCTTCCTCACCGTGCCTTACCGTGCGTTACCCGTTCCTTGCCTTGCAGTGCATTGCCTACCCGTGCGTTGTCGTGCATTAGCCTTGACTTGCCTCACCGTGCCTTCCCTTGCCTTACGCTTTCCTTGCCTGGCCGTGCATTGCCTATCCGTGCGTTGTCGTGCCTTAGCCTCGGTTCCCCTTGCCGTGCCGTGCCTTCCGTTACCCTTGCATTGCCTTGCTTTGCTGTGCCTTCCTTGCCTTCCGTTACTCTTTGCTTCCCTTTCGTGCATTGCCTAGCCTTCCGTTGTCGTGCCTTAGCCTTGCCTCTCCTGACCGTGCCTTCCCTTTCGTTACCCTTTCCTTGCCTTGCAGTGCATTGCCTAGCCGTTCGTTGTCGTGCATTAGCCTTGCCCTGCCTGACCGTGCCTTGCCTTGCGTTACCCTTCCCTTGCCTTGCCGTGCATTGCCTAGCCCTGCATTGTCGTGCCTTAGCCTTGCTTCCCCTTGCCGTGCCGTTCCTTCCGTTACTATTGCCTTGCCTTGCTTTCCCTTGCCTTCCTTGCCTTCCGTTACTCTTTCCTTGGCTTGCCGTGCATTGCCTAGCCTTGCGTTGTCGTCCATTAGCCTTGCCTTGACTGAACTTGCCTTGCCTTGAGTTACCCTTTCCTTGCCTTCCCGTGCATTCCTAGCCCTGCGTTGTCGTGCCTCAGCCTTGTTTCCCCTTGCCGTGCTGTTCCTTCCGTTACTCTTGCCTTGCCTTGCTTTCCCTTGCCTTCCTTGCCTTCCGTTACTCTTTCCTTGCCTTGCGGTGCATTGCCTAGCCGTGCGTTGTCGTGCCTTGGCCTTGTTTCCCCTTTCCGTGCCGTTCCTTATCTTAGCTTTGCCTTGCCTGGCTTTCCCTTGCTTTCTTTGCCTTCTGTTACTCTTTGCTTTCCTTCCGTGCATTGCCTAGCCTTGCGTTGTCGTGCCTTAGCCTTGCCCTGCCTGACCGTTCCTTGCCTTGCGTTACCCTTTCCTTGCCTTGCCGTGCATTGCCTAGCCCTGCGTTGTCGTGCCTTAGCCTTTTTCCACCTTGCCATAGCCTTCCTTACGTTGCCTTGCTTTGCCTTGCATTCCTTGCCTTCCGTTCCTTCCGTTACTCTTTCCTTGCCTTGCCGTGCATTGCCTAGTCCTGCGTTGTCGTGCCTTAGCCTTGTTTCCCCTTACCGTGCCGTTCCTTCCGTTACCCTTGCCTTCCCTTGTTTTCCCTTGCCTTCCTTGCCTTCTGTTACTCTTTGCTTGCCGTCCGTGCATTGCCTAGCCTTGCGTTGTCATGCCTTAGCCTTGCCTCGACTGACCGTGCCTTGCCTTGCGTTACCCTTTCCTTGCCTTGCCGTGCATTGCCTAGACTTGCGTTGTCGTGCCTTAGCCTTGTTTCCTCTTGGCGTGCCGTTCCTTCCGTTGCCCTTGCCTTCCCTTGCTTTCCCTTCCCTTCCTTGCCTTCCGTTACCCTTTCCTGGCCTGGCCGTGCATTGCCTAGCCGTGCGTTGTCGTGCTTTAGCCTTGTTTCCCCTTGCCGTGCCGCATCTTCCGTTACACTGGCCTTGCCTTGCATTCCCTTGCCTTCATTGCCTTCCGTTACTGTTTGTTTGCCTTGCCGTGCATTGCCAAACCTTATGTTGTCGTACCTTAATCCGACCTTGCCTTGCCGTGCCTTGCCTTCTGTTAACCTTTCCTTGCCTTGCCGTGCATTGCCTAGCCGTGCGTTGTCGTGCATTAGCCTTGCTTTGTCTGACCGTGCCTTGCCTTTGGTTACCCGTTCCTTCACTATCCGTGCATTCCCTAGCTGTGCGTTTTAGTGCCTTAGACTTGTTTCCCCTTGCGGTGCCGTGCCTTCCGTTACCCTTGCCTTGCCTTGCTTTCCCTTGCCTTCCTTGCCTTCCGTTATTGTTTATTTGCCTTGCCCTGCATTGCCCAAACTTGTGTGGTCGTGCCTTGTTCTTGCCTCGCCTGACCGTGCCTTGCCTTGCGTTACCCTTTCCTTGCCTTGCCGTGCATTGCCTAGCCGTGCGTTGTCGTGCCTTAGCCTTGCCTCGCCTGACCGTGCCTTGCCTTGCGTTACCCTTTCCTTGCCTTGCTGTGCATTGCCTAGCCGTGCGTTGTCGTGCATTAGCCTTCGCTTGCCTCACCGTACCTTGCCTTGCGTTACCCTTTCCTTGCCTGGCCGTTCATTGCCTAGGCGTGCGTTGCCGTGCCTTAGCCTTTTTTCCCCGTGCCGTGCCGTGCCTTTTGTTACACTTCCCTTGCCTTCCTTTGCCTTGCCTTCCTTTCCTTCCGTTACTCTTTCCTTGCCTAGCCGTGCATTTCCTAGCGTGGCGTTGTCGTGCATTAGCCTTGCCTCGCCTGACCGTGCCTTGCCTTGCGTTACCCTTTCCTTGCCTTGCCGTGCATTGCCTAGCCGTGCGTTGTCGTGCCTTAGCCTTGCCTCGCCTGACCGTTCCTTGCCTTCCGTTACCCTTTCCTTGCCTTGCTGTGCATTGCCTAGCCGTGCGTTGTCGTGCATTAGCCTTCCCTTGCCTCACCGTACCTTGCCTTGCATTACCCTTTCCTTGCCTTGCCGTGCATTGCCTAGCCGTGCGTTGTCGTGCCTTAGCCATGTTTCCCCTTGCCGTACAGTTCCTTCCGTTACCCTTGCCTTGCCTTGCTTTCCCTTGCCTTCCTTGCCTTCCCTTACTCTTTGCTTTCCTTCCGTGCATTGCCTAGCCTTTCGTTGTCGTGACTTAGCCTTGCCTCACCTGACCGTGCCTTGCCTTGCGTTACCCTTTCCTTGCCTTGCCGTGCATTGCCTAGCCGTGCGTTGTCGTGCCTTAGCCTTTTTTCCCCTTGCCGTGCCGTTCCTTCCCTTACCCTTACCTTGCCTTGCTTTCCCTTGCTTTCCTTGCCTTCCGTTACTCTTTACTTACGTTCTGTGCATTGTCTAGCCTTGCGTGTTCGTGCCTTAGCCTTGCCTCGCCTGACAGTGCCTTGCCTTGCGTTACCCTTTCCTGGCCTGGCCGTGCATTGCCTAGCTGTGCGTTGCCGTGCCTTAGCCTTGTTTCCCCTAGCCGTGCCGTTCCTTCCGTTACCCTTGCCTTGCCTTGCTTTCCCTTGCCTTCCTTGCCTTCCGTTACACTTTGCTTACCTTCCGTACATTGCATAGCCTTGCGTTTTCGTGCCTTAGCCTTGCCTCGCCTGACCGTGCCTTCCCTTGCGTTACCCTTTCCTTGCCTGGCCGTGCATTACCTAGCCGTGCGTTGTCGTGCCTTAGCCTTGCCTTGCCTCACCGTGCCTTTCCTTGCGTTACCCTTTCCTTGCCTTGCCGTGCATTGCCTAGCCGTGCGTTGTCGTGCTTTAGCCTTGTTTCCCCTTGCCGTGCCGTGCCTTTTGTTACACTTGCCTTGCTTGGCTTTGCCTTGCCTTCCTTTCCTTCCGTTACTCTTTCCTTGCCTTGCCATGCACTGCCTAGCCTTGCGTTGTCGTGCATTAGCCTTGCCCTGCCTGACCGTGCCTTGTCTTGCGTTACCCTTTCCTTGACTTGCCTTGCATTGCCTAGCCTTGCGTTGTCGTGCCTTAGCCTTGTTTACCCTTACCGTGCCGTTCCTTCCGTTACTCTTGCCTTGCCTTGCTTTCCCTTGCCTTCCCTGCCTTCCGTTACTCTTTCCTTGCCTTGCCGTGCATTGCCTAGCCTTGCGTTGTCGTGCCTTATTCTTGCCTTGTCTGACCGTGCCTTGCCTTGCGTTACCCTTTCCTTGCCTTGCCGTGAATTGCCTAGCCGTGCGTTGTCGTTCCTTAGCCTTGTTTCACCTTGTCATAGCTTTACTTGCGTTGCCTTGCTTTGCCTTGACTTCCTTGCCTTCCGTTACTCCTTGCTTGCATTCCGTGCATTGCCTAACCTTGCGTTGTCGTGCCTTAGCCTTTTTTCACCTTGCCATAGGCTTGCTTGCGTTGCCTTGCTTTCCCTTGCCATCCTTGCCTTCCGTTACTGTTTCCTTGCCTTGCCGTGCTTTGCCCAACCTTGTGTTGTCGTACCTTATTCTTAGGTTGCCTTGCCATCCCTTCCCTTGCGTTACCCTTTCCTTGCCTTGCCGGGCATTGCCTAGCAGTGCGTTGTCGTGCCTTAGCCTTGTTTTCCCTTGCCATAGCCTTGCCTTGCCTTGCCGTCCTTTCCTTCCGTTAGTCTTTACTTGCCTTGCCGTGCATTGCCTAGCCTTGCGTTGTCGTGCCCTAGCCTTGCCTCGCAGGACCGTGCTTTGCTTGGCGTTACCCTTTCCTTACCTTGCCGTGCATTGCCTAGCCGTGCGTTGTCCGGCCTTAGCCTTGTTTCCCATTGCCGTGCCATGCTTTTTGTTACACTGGCCTTGCCTGGCTTTGCCTTGCCTTCCTTTCCTTCCGTTACTCTTTCCTTGCCTTGCCGTGCATTGCCTAGCCTTGCGTTGTCGTGCCTTATTCTTGCCTTGCCTGACCGTGCCTTGCCTTGCGTTACCCTTTCCTTGCCTTGCCGTGCATTCCCTAGCCGTGCGTTGTCGTGCCTTAGCCTTTTTTAAACTTGCCATAGCCTTGCTTGCGTTGCCTTGCTTTCCCTTGCCATCCTTGCCTTCCGTTACTGTTTGCTTGCCTTGCCGTGCATTGCCGAACCTTGTGTTGTCGTACCTTATTCTTACGTTGCCTTACCATCCCTTCCCTTGCGTTACCCTTTCCTTGCCTTGCCAGGCATTGCCTAGCAGTGCGTTGTCGTGCCTTAGCCTTGTTTCCCCTTGCCATAGCCTTGCCTTGCCTTGCCGTCCTTTCCTTCCGTTAGTCTTTACTTGCCTTGCCGTGCATTGCCTAGCCTTGCGTTGTCGTGCCCTAGCCTTGCCTCGCCTGAACGTGCTTTGCTTGGCGTTACCCTTTCCTTGACTTGCCGTGCATTGCCTAGCCGTGCATTGTCCGGCCTTAGCCTTGTTTCCCATTGCCGTGCCTTGCCTTTTGTTACACTTTCCTTGACTTACCCTGCATTGCCTACCCGTGCGTTTTCGTGCCTTAGCCTTGTTTCCCCTTTCCGTGCCGTTCCTTCCCTTACCCTTGCCTTGCCTTGATTTCCCTTGCTTTCCTTGCCTTCCGTTAATTTTTGCTTGCCTTCCGTGCATTGCCTAGCCTTGCGTTGTCATGCCTTAGCATTGCCTCGACTGACCGTGCCTTGCCTTGCGTTACCCTTTCCTTGCCTTGCCGTGCATTGCGTAGCCTTTCATTGTCGTGCCTTAGGCTTGTTTCCTCTTGGCGTGCCGTTCCTTCCCTTACCCTTGCATTGCCTTGGTTTCTCTTGCCTTCCTTTCCTTCCGTTACTCTTTCCTTGCCTTGCCGTGCACTACCTAGTCTTGCATTGTCGTGCTTTAGCCTTTCCTTGCCACACAGTGCCTTGCCTTGCGTTACCCTTTCCTTGCCTTGCCGTGCATTGCCTAGTCCTGCGTTGTCGTGCCTTAGCCTTGTTTCCCCTTGCCGTGCCGTTCCATCCGTTACACTTGCCTTGCCTTGCTTTCCCTTCACTATCTTGCCTTCCGTTACTGTTTGCTTGCCTTGCCGTGCATTGCCCAACCTGGTGTTGTCGTACCTTATTCTTACGTTGCCTTGACATCCCTTCCCTTGCGTTACCTTTTCCTTGCCTGGCCGTGCATTGCCTAACAGTGCGTTGTTGTGCCATAGCCTTGTTTCCCCTTGCCATAGCCTTGTCTTGCCTTGCCGTCCTTTCCTTCCGTTACTCTTTACTTGCCTTGCCGTGCATTGCCTAGCGTTGCGTTGTCGTGCCCTATCCTTGCCTCGCCTGACCGTGCTTTGCCTGGCGTTACCCTTTCCTTACCTTGCAGTGCATTGCCTACCCGTGCGTTGTCCGGCCTTAGCCTTGATTCCCATTGCCGTGCCATGCTTTCTGTTACACTGGCCTTGCCTGGCTTTGCCTTGCCTTCCTTTCCTTCCGTTACTCTTTCCTTGCCTTGCCGTGAATTGCCTAGCCTTGCGTTCTCGTGCATTATCCTTGCCTTCCTGACCGTGCCTTACCGTGCGTTACCCGTTCCTTGCCTTGCCGTGCATTGCCTACCCGTGCGTTGTCGTGCATTAGCCTTGCCTTGCCTCACCGTGCCTTCCCTTGCGTTACCCTTTCCTTGCCTGGCCGTGCATTGCCTATCCGTGCGTTGTCGTGCCTTAGCCTTGGTTCCCCTTGCCGTGCCGTGCCTTCCGTTACCCTTGCATTGCCTTGCTTTGCCGTGCCTTCCTTGCCTTCCGTTACTCTTTGCTTCCCTTCCGTGCATTGCCTAACCTTCCGTTGTCGTGCCTTAGCCTTGCCTCGCCTGACCGTGCCTTCCCTTGCGTTACCCTTTCCTTGCCTTGCAGTGCATTGCCTAGCCGTTCGTTGTCGTGCATTAGCCTTGCCTTGCCTCACAGTGCCTTGCCTTCGGTTACCCGTTCCTTCCCTATCCGTGCATTCCCTAGCTGTGCGTTGTAGTGCCTTAGCCTTGTTTCCCCTTGCCTTGCCGTGCCTTCCGTGACCCTTGCCTTGCCTTGCTTTCCCTTGCCTTCCTTGCCTTCCGTTATTGTTTACTTGCCTTGCCCTGCATTGCCCAAACTTGTGTGGTCGTGCCTTGTTCTTGCCTTGCCTGACCGTGCCATGCCTTGCGTTACCCTTTCTTTGCCTTGCCGTGCATTGCCTAGCCGTGCGTTTTCGTGCATTAGCCTTGTTTCACCTTGTCATAGCCTTACTTGCGTTGCCTTGCTTTGCCTTGACTTCCTTGCCTTCCGTTACTCTTTGCTTGCCTTCCGTGCATTGTCTAGCCTTGCGTTGTCGTGCCTTAGCCTTTTTTCACCTTGCCATAGCCTTGCTTGCGTTGCCTTGCTTTGCCTTGCATTCCTTGCCTTCCGTTACTCTTTGCTTGCCTTCCGTGCATTGCCTAGCCTTGCGTTGTCGTGCCTTAGCCTTGCCTCGCCTGACCGTGCCTTGCCTTGCGTTACCCTTTCCTTGCCTGGCCGTTCATTGCCTAGGCGTGCGTTGCCGTGCCTTAGCCTTTTTTCCCCTTGCCGTGCCGTGCCTTTTGTTACACTTCCCTTGCCTTCCTTTGCCTTGCCTTCCTTTCCTTCCGTTACTCTTTCCTTGCCTAGCCGTGCATTTCCTAGCGTGGCGTTGTCGTGCATTAGCCTTGCCTCGCCTGACCGTGCCTTGCCTTGCGTTACCCTTTCCTTGCCTTGCCGAGCATTGCCTAGCCGTGCGTTGTCGTGCCTTAGCCTTGCCTCGCCTGACCGTTCCTTGCCTTCCGTTACCCTTTGCTTGCCTTGCCGTGCATTGCCTAGCCGTGCGTTGTCGTGCCTTAGCCTTGTTTCCCCTTTCCGTGCCGTTCCTTCCCTTACCCTTGCCTTGCCTTGATTTCCCTTGCTTTCCTTGCCTTCCGTTACTTTTTGCTTGCCTTCCGTGCATTGCCTAGCCTTGCGTTGTCATGCCTTAGCCTTGCCTCGACTGACCGTGCCTTGCCTTGCGTTACCCTTTCCTTGCCTTGCCGTGCATTGCCTAGCCTTGCGTTGTCGCGCCTTAGCCTTGTTTCCTCTTGGCGTGCCGTTCCTTCCCTTACCCTTGCATTGCCTTGCTTTCTCTTGCCTTCCTTTCCTTCCGTTACTCTTTCCTTGCCTTCCCGTGCACTACCTAGTCTTGCATTGTCGTGCGTTAGCCTTTCCTTGCCACACCGTGCCTTGCCTTGCGTTACCCTTTCCTTGCCTTGCCGTGCATTGCCTAGTCCTGCGTTGTCGTGCCTTAGCCTTGTTTCCCCTTGCCGTGCCGTTCCATCCGTTACACTTGCCTTGCCTTGCTTTCCCTTCACTATCTTGCCTTCCGTTATTGTTTACTTGCCTTGCCCTGCATTGCCCAAACTTGTGTGGTCGTGCATTGTTCTTGCCTTGCCTGACCGTGCCATGCCTTCCGTTACCCTTTCTTTGTCTTGCCGTGCATTGCCTAGCCGTGCGTTGTAGTGCCTTAGCCTTGTTTCCCCTTGCCTTGCCGTGCCTTCCGTGACCCTTGCCTTGCCTTGCTTTCCCTTGCCTTCCTTGCCTTCCGTTACACTTTGCTTACCTTCCGTGCATTGCATAGCCTTGCGTTTTCGTGCCTTAGCCTTGCCTCGCCTGACCGTGCCTTCCCTTGCGTTACCCTTTCCTTGCCTGGCCGTGCATTACCTAGCCGTGCGTTGTCGTGCCTTAGCCTTGCCTTGCCTCACCGTGCCTTTCCTTGCGTTACCCTTTCCTTGCCTTGCCGTGCATTGCCTAGCCGTGCGTTGTCGTGCTTTAGCCTTGTTTCCCCTTTCCGTGCCGTGCCGTGCCTTTTGTTACACTTGCCTTGCTTGGCTTTGCCTTGCCTTGCTTTCCTTCCGTTACTCTTTCCTTGCCTTGCCATGCACTGCCTAGCCTTGCGTTGTCGTGCATTAGCCTTGCCCTGCCTGACCGTGCCTTGTCTTGCGTTACCCTTTCCTTGACTTGCCGTGCATTGCCTAGCCCTGCGTTGTCGTGCCTTAACCTTGTTTACCCTTGCCGTGCCGTTCCTTCCGTTACTCTGGCCTTGCCTTGCTTTCCCTTGCGTTCCCTGCCTTCCGTTACTCTTTCCTTGCCTTGCCGTGCATTGCCTAGCCTTGCGTTGTCGTGCCTTATTCTTGCCTTGTCTGACCGTGCCTTCCCTTGCGTTACCCTTTCCTTGCCTTGCCGTGCATTGCGTAGCCGTGCGTTGTCGTTCCTTAGCCTTGTTTCACCTTGTCATAGCCTTACTTGCGTTGCCTTGCTTTGCCTTGACTTCCTTGCCTTCCGTTACTCCTTGCTTGCCTTCCGTGCATTGCCTAGCCTTGCGTTGTCGTGCCTTAGCCTCTTTTCACCTTGCCATAGCCTTGCTTGCGTTGCCTTGCTTTCCCTTGCCCTCCTTGCCTTCCGTTACTGTTTGCTTGCCTTGCCGTGCTTTGCCCAACCTTGTGTTGTCGTACCTTATTCTTAGGTTGCCTTGCCATCCCTTCCCTTGCGTTACCCTTTCCTTGCCTTGCCGGGCATTGCCTAGCAGTGCGTTGCCGTGCCTTAGCCTTGTTTCCCCTTGCCATAGCCTTGCCTTGCCTTGCCGTCCTTTCCTTCCGTTAGTCTTTACTTGCCTTGCCGTGCATTGCCTATCCTTGCGTTGTCGTGCCCTAGCCTTGCCTCGTAGGACCGTGCTTTGCTTGGCGTTACCCTTTCCTTACCTTGCCGTGCATTGCCTCGCCGTGCGTTGTCCGGCCTTAGCCTTGTTTCCCATTGCCGTGCCATGCTTTTTGTTACACTGGCCTTGCCTGGCTTTGCCTTGCCTTCCTTTCCTTCCGTTACTCTTTCCTTGCCTTGCCGTGCATGGCCTAGCCTTGCGTTGTCGTGCCTTATTCTTGCCTTGCCTGACCGTGCCTTGCCTTGCGTTACCCTTTCCTTGCCTTGCCCTGCATTGCCTAGCCGTTCGTTGTCGTGCCTTAGCCTTTTTTCACCTTGCCATAGCCTTGCTTGCGTTGCCTTGCTTTGCCTTGCATTCCTTGCCTTCCGTTACTCTTTGCTTGCCTTCCGTGCATTGCTAGCCTTGCGTTGTCGTGCCTTAGCCTTTTTTCACCTTGCCATAGCCTTGCTTGCATTGCCTTGCTTTGCCTTGCATTCCTTGTCTTCCGTTACTCTTTGCTTGCCTTCCGTGCATTGCCTAGCCTTGCGTTGTCGTGCCTTAGCCTTGTTTCCCCTTGCGCTGCTGTGCCTTCCGTTACTCTTGCCTTGCCTTGCTTTCCCTTGCCTTCCTTTCCTTCCGTTACTCTTTACTTGCCTTGCCGTGCATTGCCAAGCCTTGCGTTGTCGTGCCTTAGCCTTTTTTAAACTTGCCATAGCCTTGCTTGCGTTGCCTTGCTTTCCCGTGCCTTCCTTGCCTTCCGTTACTGTTTGCTTGCCTTGCCCTGCGTTGCCCAACCTTGTGTTGTCGTACCTTATTCTGACGTTTCCTTACCATGCCTTTCCTTGCGTTACCCTTTCCTTGCCTTGCCGTGCATTGCCAAGCCTTGCATTGTCGTGCCTTAGCCTTGCCTCGCCTGGCCGTGCCTTGCCTTGCGTTACCGTTTCCTTGCCTTGCCGTGCATTGCCTAGCCGTGCGTTGTCGTGCATTAGCCTTACCTTGCCCCACCGTGCCTTCCCTTGCATTACCCTTTCCTTGCCTTGCTGGGCATTGCTTACCCGTGCATTGTCGCGCCTTAGCCTTGTTTCCCATTGCCGTGCCTTTCCTTCCGTTACTCTTGCCTTGCCTTGCTTTCCCTTGCCTTCCTTGCCTTCCGTTACTCTTTCCTTGCCTTGCCGTGCATTGCCTAGCCTTGCGTTGTCGTGCCTTATTCTTGCCTTGCCTGACCGTGCCATGCCTTGCGTTACCCTTTCTTTGACTCTTTGCTTGCCTTCCGTGCATTGTCTAGCCGTGCGTTGTCGTGCCTTAGCCTTGTTTCACCTTGTCATAACCTTACTTGCGTTGCCTTGCTTTGCCTTGCCTTCCTTGCCTTCCGTTACTCTTTGCTTGCCTTCCGTGCATTGCCTAGCCTTGCGTTGTCGTGCCTTGCCTTGCGTTACCCTTTCCTTGCCTGGCCGTGCATTGCCTAGCCGTGCGTTGCCGTGCCTTAGCCTTGTTTCCCCTTGCCGTGCCGTGCCTTTTGTTACACTTCCCTTGCCTTCCTTTGCCTTGCCTTCCTTTCCTTCCGTTACTCATTCCTTGCCTAGCCGTGCATTTCCTAGCGTGGCATTGTCGTGCATTAGCCTTGCCTCGCCTGACCGTGCCTTGCCTTGCGTTACCCTTTCCTTGCCTTGCCGTGCATTGCCTACCCGTGCGTTGTCGTGCCTTAGCCTTGCCTCGCCTGACCGTTCCTTGCCTTCCGTTACCCTTTCCTTGCCTTGCCGTGCATTGCCTAGCCGTGCGCTGTCGTGCCTTAGGCTTTTTTCCCCTTGCCGTGCCGTTCCTTCCCTTACCCTTACCTTGCCTTGCTTTCGCGTTGCTCTTTACTTACCTTCTGTGCATTGTCTAGCCTTGCGTGTTCGTGCCTTAGCCTTGCCTCGCCTGACAGTGCCTTGCCTTGCGTTACCCTTTCCTGGCCTGGCCGTGCATTGCCTAGCTGTGCGTTGCCGTGCCTTAGCCTTGTTTCCCCTAGCCGTGCCGTTCCTTCCGTTACCCTTGCCTTGCCTTGCTTTCCCTTGCCTTCCTTGCCTTCCGTTACACTTTGCTTACCTTCCGTGCATTGCATAGCCTAGCGTTTTCGTGCCTTAGCCTTGCCTCGCCTGACCGTGCCTTCCCTTGCGTTACCCTTTCCTTGCCTGGCCGTGCATTACCTAGCCGTGCGTTGTCGTGCCTTAGCCTTGCCTTGCCTCACTGTGCCTTTCCTTGCGTTACCCTTTCCTTGCCTTGCCGTGCATTGCCTAGCCGTGCGTTGTCGTGCTTTAGCCTTGTTTCCCCTTGCCGTGCCGTGCCTTTTGTTACACTTGCCTTGCTTGGTTTGCCTTGCCTTCCTTTCCTTCCGTTACTCTTTCCTTGCCTTGCCATGCACTGCCTAGCCCTGCGTTGTCGTGCATTAGCCTTGCCCTGCCTGACCGTGCCTTGCCTTGCGTTACCCTTTCCTTGACATGCCGTGCATTTCCTAGCCCTGCGTTGTCGTGCCTTAGCCTTGTTTACCCTTGCCGTGCCGTTCCTTCCGTTACTCTTGCCTTGCCTTGCTTTCCCTTGCCTTCCCTGCCTTCCGTTACTCTTTCCTTGCCTTGCCGTGCATAGCCTAGCCTTGCGCTGTCGTGCCTTATTCTTGCCTTGTCTGACCGTGCCTTGCCTTGCGTTACCCTTTCCTTGCCTTGCCGTGCATTGCCTAGCCGTGCGTTGTCGTTCCTTAGCCTTGTTTCACCTTGTCATAACCTTACTTGCGTTGCCTTGCTTTGCCTTGACTTCCTTGCCTTCCGTTACTCTTTGCTTGCCTTCCGTGCATTGCCTAGCCTTGCGTTGTCGTGCCTAAGCCTTTTTTTTTCACCTTGCTATAGCCTTGCTTGCGTTGCGTTGCTTTCCCTTGCCTTCCTTGCCTTCCGTTACTGTTTGCTTGCCTTGCCGTGCATTGCCCAACCTTGTGTTGTCGTACCTTATTCTTACGTTGCCTTGCCATCCCTTCCCTTGCGTTACCCTTTCCTTGCCTTGCCGTGCATTGCCTAGCCGTGCGTTGTCCGGCGTTAGCCTTGTTTCCCATTGCCGTGCCATGCTTTTTGTTACACTGGCCTTGCCTGGCTTTGCCTTGCCTTCCTTTCCTTCCGTTACTCTTTCCTTGCCTTGCCGTGCATTGCCTAGCCTTGCGTTGTCGTGCCTTATTCTTGCCTTGCCTGACCGTGCCTTGCCTTGCGTTACCCGTTCCTTGCCTTTACGTGCATTGCCTAGCCGTGCTTTGCCGAGCCTTGCGTTGTCGTGCATTAGCCTTGCCTCGCCTGACCGTGCCTTCCCTTGCGTTACCCTTTCCTTGCCTTGCCGTGCATTGCCTAGCCGTGCGTTGTCGTGCTTTAGCCTTGATTCCCCGTGCCGTGCCGTGCCTTTTGTTACACCTGCCTTGCTTGGCTTTGCCTTGCCTTCCTTTCCTTCTGTTACTCTTTCCTTGCATTGCCATGCGCTGCCTAGCCTTGCGTTGTCGTGCATTAGCCTTGTGCTGCCTGACCGTCCCTTGCCTTGCGTTACCCTTTCCTTGCCTTGCAGTGCATTGCCTAGCCCTGCGTTGTCGTGCCTTAGCCATTTTTCCCCTTGCCGTACCGTTCCTTCCGTTACTCTTGCCTTGCCTGGCTTTCCCTTGCCTTCCTTGCCTTCCGTTACTCTTTCCTTGCCTTGCCGTGCATTGCCTAGCCTTGCGTTGTCGTGCCTTAGCTTTGTTTCCCCTTTCCGTGCCGTTCCTTATCTTACCTTTGCCTTGCCTGGCTTTCCCTTGCTTTCTTTGCCTTCCGTTACTCTTTGCTTTCCTTCCGTGCATTGCCTAGCCTTGCGTTGTCGTGCCTTAGCCTTGCCCTGCCTGAACGTGCCTTGCCTTGCGTTACCCTTTCCTTGCCTTGCCGTGCATTGCCTAGCCCTGGGTTGTCGTTCCTTAGCCTTGTTTCCCCTTGCCGTACCGTTCCTTCCGTTACTCTTGCCTTGTCTTGCTTTCCCTTGCCTTCCTTGCCTTCCGTTACCCTTTCCTTGCCTTGCCGTGCATTGCCTAGACGTGCGTTGTCGTGCCTTAGCCTTTTTTCACCTTGACATAGCCTTGCTTGCGTTGCCTTGCTTTGCCTTGCCTTCCTTTCCTTCCTTTACTCTTTACTTGCCTTGCCGTGCATTGCCAAGACTTGCGTTGTCGTGCCTTAGCCTTGCCTCGCCTGGCCGTGCCTTGCCTTGCGTTACCGTTTCCTTGCCTTGCCGTGCATTGCCTAGCCGTGCGTTGTCGTGCATTAGCCTTACCTTGCCCCACCGTGCCTTCCCTTGCATTACCCTTTCCTTGCCTTGACGTGCTTGGCCTAGCCGTGCGTTGTCGTGCCTTAGCCTTGTTTCCCCCTGCCATAGCCTTGCCTTGCCTTGCCGTCCTTTCCTTCCGTTACTCTTTACTTCCCTTGCCGTGCATTGCCTAGCCTTGCGTTTTCGTGCCTTAGCCTTGCCTCGCCTGACGGTTCCTTCCCGTGCGTTAACCTTTCCTTGCCTTGCCGGGCATTGCTTACCCGTGCGTTGTCGTGCCTTAGTCTTGTTTCCCATTGCCGTGCCGTTCCTTCCGTTACTCTTGACTTGTCTTGCCTTCCCTTGCCTTCCTTGCCTTCCGTTACTCTTTCCTTGGCTTGCCGTGCATTGCCTAGCCTTGCGTTGTCGTGCATTAGCCTTACCTTGACTGACCGTGCCTTGCCTTGAGTTACCCTTTCATTGCCTTCCCGTGCATTGCCTAGCCCTGCGTTGTCGTGCCTTAGCCTTGTTTCCCCTTTCCGTGCCGTTCCTCATCTTACCTTTGCCTTGCCTGGCTTTCCCTTGCTTTCTTTGCCTTCTGTTACTCTTTGCTTTCCTTCCGTGCATTGCCTAGCCTTGCGTTGTCGTGCCTTAGCCTTGCCCTGCCTGACCGTGCCTTGCCTTGCGTTACCCTTTCCTTGCCTTGCCGTGCATTGCCTAGCCGTGCGTTGTCGTGCCTTAGCCTTTTTTCACCTTGCCATAGCCTTGCTTACGTTGCCTTGCTTTGCCTTGCATTCCTTGCCTTCCTTTCCTTCCGTTACTCTTTCCTTGCTTTGCCGTGCATTGCCTAGTCCTGCGTTGTCGTGCCTTAGCCTTGTTTCCCCTTACCGTGCCGTTCCTTCCGTTGCCCTTGCCTTCCCTTGCTTTCCCTTGCCTTCCTTGCCTTCCGTTACTCTTTGCTTGCCTTCCGTGCATTGCCTAGCCTTGCGTTGTCATGCCTTAGCCTTGCCTCGACTGACCGTGCCTTGCCTTGCGTTACCCTTTGCTTGCCTTGCCGTGCATTGCCTAGCCTTGCGTTGTCGTGCCTTAGCCTTGTTTCCTCTTGGCGTGCCGTTCCTTCCCTTAACCTTGCATTGCCTTGCTTTCTCTTGCCTTCCGTTCCTTCCGTTACTCTTTCCTTGCCTTGCCGTGCACTACCTAGCCTTGCATTGTCGTGCGTTAGCCTTTCCTTGCCACACCGTGCCTTGCCTTGCGTTACCCTTTCCTTGCCTTGCCGTGCATTGCCTAGTCCTGCGTTGTCGTGCCTTAGCCTTGTTTCCCCTTGCCGTGCCGTTCCTTCCGTTACACTTGCCTTGCCTTGCTTTCCCTTCACTATCTTTCCTTCCGTTACTGTTTGCTTGCCTTGCCGTGCATTGCCCAACCTTGTGTTGTCGTACCTTATTCTTACGTTGCCTTGCCATCCCTTCCCTTGCGTTACCCTTTCCTTGCCTTGCCGGGCATTGCCTAGCAGTGCGTTGTCGTGCCTTAGCCTTGTTTCCCCTTGCCATAGCCTTGCCTTGCCTTGCCGTACTTTCCTTCCGTTAGTCTTTACTTGCCTTGCCGTGCATTGCCTAGCCTTGCGTTGTCCTGCCCTAGCCTTGCCTCGCCTGACCGTGCTTTGCTTGGCGTTTCCCTTTCCTTACCTTGCCGTGCATTGCCTAGCCGTGCGTTGTCCGGCGTTAGCCTTGTTTCCCATTGCCGTGCCATGCTTTTTGTTACACTGGCCTTGCCTGGCTTTGCCTTGCCTTCCTTTCCTTCCGTTACTCTTTCCTTGCCTTGCCGTGCATTGCCTAGCCTTGCGTTGTCGTGCCTTATTCTTGCCTTGCCTGACCGTGCCTTGCCTTGCGTTACCCTTTCCTTGCCTTGCCGTGCATTGCCTACCCGTGCGTTGTCGTGTTTAGCCTTTTTTCACCTTGACATAAACTTGCTTGCGTTACCTTGCTTTGCCTTGCATTCCTTGCCTTCCGTTACTCTTTGCTTGCCTTCCGTGCATTGCCTAGCCTTGCGTTGTCGTGCCTTAGCCTTTTTTCACCTTGCCATAGCCTTGCTTGCATTGCCTTGCTTTGCCTTGCATTCCTTGCCTTCCGTTACTCTTTGCTTGCCTTCCGTGCATTGCCTAGCCTTGCGTTGTCGTGCCTTAGCCTTGTTTCCCCTTTCGCTGCTGTGCCTTCCGTTACCCTTGCCTTGCCTTGCTTTCCCTTGCCTTCCTTTCCTTCCGTTACTCTGCACTTGCCTTGCCGTGCATTGCCAAGCCTTTCGTTGTCGTGCCTTAGCCTTGCCTCTCCTGGCCGTGCCTTGCTTTGCGTTACCGTTTCCTTGCCCTGCCGTGCATTGCCTAGCCGTGCGTTGTCGTGCATTAGCCTTACCTTGCCCCACCGTGCCTTCCCTTGCATTACCCTTTCCTTGCCTTGCCGGGCATTGCTTACCCGTGCGTTGTCGTGCCTTAGCCTTGTTTCCCATTGCCGTGCCGTTCCTTCCGTTACTCTTGCCTTGCCTTGCTTTCCCTTGCCTTCCCTGCCTTCCGTTACTCTTTCCTTGCCTTGCCGTGCATTGCCTAGCCTTGCGTTGTCGTGCCTTATTCTTGCCTTGTCTGACCGTGCCTTGCCTTGCGTTACCCTTTCCTGGCCTGGCCGTGCATTGCCTAGCCGTGCGTGGCCGTGCCTTAGCCTGGTTTCCCCTTGCCGTGCCGTTCCTTCCGTTACCCTTGCCTTGCCTTGCTTTCCCTTGCCTTCCTTGCCTTCCTTTACTCTTTGCTTACCTTCCGTGCATTGCATAGCCTTGCGTTGTCGTGCCTTAGCCTTTCCTCGCCTGACCGTGCCTTCCCTTGCGTTACCCTTTCCTTGCCTGGCCGTGCATTACCTAGCCGTGCGTTGTCGTGCCTTAGCCTTGCCTTGCCTCACCGTGCCATTCCTTGCGTTACCCTTTCCTAGCCTTGCCGTGCATTGCCTAGCCTTGCGTTGTCGTGCCTTATTCTTGCCTTGCCTGACCGTGCCTTGCCTTGCGTTACCCTTTCCTTGACTTGCCGTGCATTGCCTAGGCGTGCGTTGTCGTGCCTTACCTTTTTTTCACCTTGCCATAGACTTGCTTGGGTTGCCTTGCTTTGCCTTGCATTCCTTGCCTTCTGTTACTCTTTGCTTGCCTTCCGTGCATTGCCTAGCCTTGCCTTGTCGTGCATTAGCCGTGCCTTGACTGACCGTGCCTTGCCTTTTGTTACACTTTCCTTGCCTTACCCTGGATTGCCTGGAAGTGCGTTGTCGTGCCTTAGCCTTGTTTCTCCTTGCCGTGCCGTTCTTTCCCTTACCCTTGCCTTGCCTTGATTTCCCTTGCTTTCCTTGCCTTCCGTTACTTTTTGCTTGCCTTCCGTGCATTGCCTAGCCTTGCGTTGTCGTGCCTTAGCCTTACCTCGACTGACCGTGCCTTGCCTTGCGTTACCCTTTCCTTGCCTTGCCGTGCATTGCCTAGTCGTGCGTTGTCGTGCCTTAGACTTGCCTCGCCTGACCGTTCCTTGCCTTCCGTTACGCTTTCCTTGCCTTGCTGTGCATTGCCTAGCCGTGCGTTGTCGTGCATTAGCCTTCCCTTGCCTCACCGTGCCTTGCCCTGCGTTACCCTTTCCTTGCCTTGCCGTGCATTGCCTAGCCGTGCGTTGTCGTGCCTTAGCCTTGTTTCCCCTTGCCGTGCCGTTCCTTCCGTTACCCTTGCCTTGCCTTGCTTTCCCTTGCCTTCCTTGCCTTCCGTTACTGTTTGCTTGCCTTGCCGTGCATTGCCCAACCTGGTGTTGTCGTACCTTATTCTTACGTTGCCTTGCCATCCCTTCCCTTGCGTTACCCTTTCATTGCCTTGCCGTGCATTGCCTAGCAGTGCGTTGTCGTGCCATAGCCTTGTTTCCCCTTGCCATAGCCTTGCCTTGCCTTGCCGTCCTTTCCTTCCGTTAGTCTTTACTTGCCTTGCCGTGCATTGCCTAGCCTTGCGTTGTCGTGCCCTAGCCTTGCCTCGCCTGACCGTGCTTTGCCTGGCGTTACCCTTTCCTTACCTTGCCGTGCATTGCCTAGCCGTGCGTTGTCCGGCCTTAGCCTTGATTCCCATTGCCGTTCCATGCTTTTTGTTACACTGGCCTTGCCTGGCTTTGCCTTGCCTTCCTTTCCTTCCGTTACTCTTTCCTTGCCTTGCAGTGAATTGCCTAGCCTTGCGTTTTCGTGCATTATCCTTGCCTTCCTGACCGTGCCTTACCGTGCGTTACCCGTTCCTTGCCTTGCCGTGCATTGCCTACCCGTGCGTTGTCGTGCATTAGCCTTGCCTTGCCTCACCGTGCCTTCCCTTGCGTTACCCTTTCCTTGCCTGGCCGTGCATTGCCTATCCGTGCGTTGTCGTGCCTTAGCCTTGGTTCCACTTGCCGTGCCGTGCCTTCCATTACCCTTGCATTGCCTTGCTTTGCCGTGCCTTCCTTGCCTTCCGTTACTCTTTGCTTCCCTTCCGTGCATTGCCTAGCCTTCCGTTGTCGTGCATTAGCCTTTCCTTGCCACACCGTGCCTTGCCTTGCGTTACCCTTTCCTTGCCTTGCCGTGCATTGCCTAGTCCTGCGTTGTCGTGCCTTAGCCTTGTTTCCCCTTGCCGTGCCGTTCCTTCCGTTACACTTGCCTTGCCTTGCTTTCCCTTCACTATCTTTCCTTCCGTTACTGTTTGCTTGCCTTGCCGTGCATTGCCCAACCTTGTGTTGTCGTACCTTATTCTTACGTTGCCTTGCCATCCCTTCCCTTGCGTTACCCTTTCCTTGCCTTGCCGGGCATTGCCTAGCAGTGCGTTGTCGTGCCTTAGCCTTGTTTCCCCTTGCCATAGCCTTGCCTTGCCTTGCCGTACTTTCCTTCCGTTAGTCTTTACTTGCCTTGCCGTGCATTGCCTAGCCTTGCGTTGTCCTGCCCTAGCCTTGCCTCGCCTGACCGTGCTTTGCTTGGCGTTTCCCTTTCCTTACCTTGCCGTGCATTGCCTAGCCGTGCGTTGTCCGCCGTTAGCCTTGTTTCCCATTGCCGTGCCATGCTTTTTCTTACACTGGCCTTGCCTGGCTTTGCCTTGCCTTCCTTTCCTTCCGTTACTCTTTCCTTGCCTTGCCGTGAATTGCCTAGCCTTGCGTTGTCGTGCCTTATTCTTGCCTTGCCTGACCGTGCCTTGCCTTGCGTTACCCTTTCCTTGCCTTCCCGTGCATTGCCTACCCGTGCGTTGTCGTTTTTAGCCTTTTTTCACCTTGACATAAACTTGCTTGCGTTGCCTTGCTTTGCCTTGCATTCCTTGCCTTCCGTTACTCTTTGCTTGCCTTCCGTGCATTGCCTAGCCTTGCGTTGTCGTGCCTTAGCCTTTTTTCACCTTGCCATAGCCTTGCTTGCATTGCCTTGCTTTGCCTTGCATTCCTTGCCTTCCGTTACTCTTTGCTTGCCTTCCGTGCATTGCCTAGCCTTGCGTTGTCGTGCCTTAGCCTTGTTTCCCCTTTCGCTGCAGTGCCTTCCGTTACCCTTGCCTTGCCTTGCTTTCCCTTGCCTTCCTTTCCTTCCGTTACTCTGTACTTGCCTTGCCGTGCATTGCCAAGCCTTTCGTTGTCGTGCCTTAGCCTTGCCTCTCCTGGCCGTGCCTTGCCTTGCGTTACCGTTTCCTTGCCCTGCCGTGCATTGCCTAGCCGTGCGTTGTCGTGCATTAGCCTTACCTTGCCCCACCGTGCCTTCCCTTGCATTACCCTTTCCTTGCCTTGCCGGGCATTGCTTACCCGTGCGTTGTCGTGCCTTAGCCTTGTTTCCCATTGCCGTGCCGTTCCTTCCGTTACTCTTGCCTTGCCTTGCTTTCCCTTGCCTTCCCTGCCTTCCGTTACTCTTTCCTTGCCTTGCCGTGCATTGCCTAGCCTTGCGTTGTCGTGCCTTATTCTTGCCTTGTCTGACCGTGCCTTGCCTTGCGTTACCCTTTCCTGGCCTGGCCGTGCATTGCCTAGCCGTGCGTGGCCGTGCCTTAGCCTGGTTTCCCCTTGCCGTGCCGTTCCTTCCGTTACCCTTGCCTTGCCTTGCTTTCCCTTGCCTTCCTTGCCTTCCTTTACTCTTTGCTTACCTTCCGTGCATTGCATAGCCTTGCGTTGTCGTGCCTTAGCCTTTCCTCGCCTGACCGTGCCTTCCCTTGCGTTACCCTTTCCTTACCTGGCCGTGCATTACCTAGCCGTGCGTTGTCGTGCCTTAGCCTTGCCTTGCCTCACCGTGCCTTTCCTTGCGTTACCCTTTCCTTGCCTTGCCGTGCATTGCCTAGCCTTGCGTTGTCGTGCCTTATTCTTGCCTTGCCTGACCGTGCCTTGCCTTGCGTTTCCCTTTCCTTGACTTGCCGTGCATTGCCTAGGCGTGCGTTGTCGTGCCTTAGCCTTTTTTCACCTTGCCATAGCCTTGCTTGGCTTGCCTTGCTTTGCCTTGCATTCCTTGCCTTCTGTTACTCTTTGCTTGCCTTCCGTGCATTGCCTAGCCTTGCCTTGTCGTGCATTAGCCGTGCCTTGACTGACCGTGCCTTGCCTTTTGTTACACTTTCCTTGCCTTACCCTGGATTGCCTGGCAGTGCGTTGTCGTGCCTTAGCCTTGTTTCCCCTTGCCGTGCCGTTCTTTCCCTTACCCTTGCCTTGCCTTGATTTCCCTTGCTTTCCTTGCCTTCCGTTACTTTTTGCTTGCCTTCCGTGCATTGCCTAGCCTTGCGTTGTCGTGCCTTAGCCTTACCTCGACTGACCGTGCCTTGCCTTGCGTTACCCTTTCCTTGCCTTGCCGTGCATTGCCTAGTCGTGCGTTGTCGTGCCTTAGACTTGCCTCGCCTGACCGTTCCTTGCCTTCCGTTACGCTTTCCTTGCCTTGCTGTGCATTGCCTAGCCGTGCGTTGTCGTGCATTAGCCTTCCCTTGCCTCACCGTGCCTTGCCCTGCGTTACCCTTTCCTTGCCTTGCCGTGCATTGCCTAGCCGTGCGTTGTCGTGCCTTAGCCTTGTTTCCCCTTGCCGTGCCGTTCCTTCCGTTACCCTTGCCTTGCCTTGCTTTCCCTTGCCTTCCTTGCCTTCCGTTACTGTTTGCTTGCCTTGCCGTGCATTGCCCAACCTTGTGTTGTCGTACCTTATTCTTACGTTGCCTTACCATCCCTTCCCTTGCGTTACCCTTTCCTTGCCTTGCCGTGCATTGCCTAGCAGTGCGTTGTCGTGCCATAGCCTTGTTTCCCCTTGCCATAGCCTTGCCTTGCCTTGCCGTCCTTTCCTTCCGTTAGTCTTTACTTGCCTTGCCGTGCATTGCCTAGCCTTGCGTTGTCGTGCCCTAGCCTTGCCTCGCCTGACCGTGCTTTGCCTGGCGTTACCCTTTCCTTACCTTGTCGTGCATTGCCTAACCGTGCGTTGTCCGGCCTTAGCCTTGATTCCCATTGCCGTTCCATGCTTTTTGTTACACTGGCCTTGCCTGGCTTTGCCTTGCCTTCCTTTCCTTCCGTTACTCTTTCCTTGCCTTGCCGTGAATTGCCTAGCCTTGCGTTGTCGTGCATTATCCTTGCCTTCCTGACCGTGCCTTACCGTGCGTTACCCGTTCCTTGCCTTGCCGTGCATTGCCTACCCGTGCGTTGTCGTGCATTAGCCTTGCCTTGCCTCACCGTGCCTTCCCTTGCGTAACCCTTTATTTGCCTGGCCGTGCATTGCCTATCCGTGCGTTGTCGTGCCTTAGCCTTGGTTCCCCTTGCCGTGCCGTGCCTTCCATTACCCTTGCATTGCCTTGCTTTGCCGTGCCTTCCTTGCCTTCCGTTACTCTTTGCTTCCCTTCCGTGCATTTCCTAGCCTTCCGTTGTCGTGCCTTAGCCTTGCCTCGCCTGACCGTGCCTTCCCTTGCGTTACCCTTTCCTTGCCTTGCAGTGCATTGCCTAGCCGTTCGTTGTCGTGCATTAGCCTTGCCTTGCCTCACCGTGCCTTGCCTTGGGTTACCCGTTCCTTCCCTATCCGTGCATTCCCTAGCTGTGCGTTGTAGTGCCTTAGCCTTGTTTCCCCTTGCGTTGCCGTGCCTTCCGTGACACTTGCCTTGCCTTGCTTTCCCTTGCCTTCCTTGCCTTCCGTTATTGTTTACTTGCCTTGCCCTGCATTGCCCAAACTTGTGTGGTCGTGCCTTTTTCTTGCCTTGCCTGACCGTGCCATGCCTTGCGTTACCCTTTCTTTGCCTTGCCGTGCATTGCCTAGCCGTGCGTTGTCGTGCCTTAGCCTTGTTTCACCTTGTCATAGCCTTACTTGCGTTGCCTTGCTTTGCCTTGACTTCCTTGCCTTCCGTTACTCTTTGCTTGCCTTCCGTGCATTGCCTAGCCGTGCGTTGTCGTGCTTTAGCCTTGATTCCCCGTGCCGTGCCGTGCCTTTTGTTACACCTGCCTTGCTTGGCTTTGCCTTGCCTTCCTTTCCTTCTGTTACTCTTTCCTTGCCTTGCCATGTGCTGCCTAGCCTTGCGTTGTCGTGCATTAGCCTTGTGCTGCCTGACCGTCCCTTGCCTTGCGTTACCCTTTCCTTGCCTTGCAGTGCATTGCCTAGCCCTGCGTTGTCGTGCCTTAGCCTTTTTTCCCCTTGCCGTACCGTTCCTTCCGTTACTCTTGCCTTGCCTTGCTTTCCCTTGCCTTCCTTGCCTTCCGTTACTCTTTCCTTGGCTTGCCGTGTATTGCCTAGCCTTGCGTTGTCGTGCCTTAGCTTTGTTTCCCCTTTCCGTGCCGTTCCTTATCTTACCTTTGTCTTGCCTGGCTTTCCCTTGCTTTCTTTGCCTTCCGTTACTCTTTGCTTTCCTTCCGTGCATTGCCTAGCCTTGCGTTGTCGTGCCTTAGCCTTGCCCTGCCTAAACGTGCCTTGCCTTGCGTTACCCTTTCCTTGCCTTGCCGTGCATTGCCTAGCCCTGGGTTGTCGTTCCTTAGCCTTGTTTCCACTTGCCGTGCCGTTCCTTCCGTTACTCTTGCCTTGTCTTGCTTTCCCTTGCCTTCCTTGCCTTCCGTTACCCTTTCCTTGCCTTGCCGTGCATTGCCTAGACGTGCGTTGTCGTGCCTTAGGCTTTTTTCACCTTGACATAGCCTTGCTTGCGTTGCCTTGCTTTGCCTTGCCTTCCTTTCCTTCCGTTACTCTTTACTTGCCTTGCCGTGCATTGCCAAGCCTTGCGTTGTCGTGCCTTAGCCTTGCCTCGCCTGGCCGTGCCTTCCCTTGCGTTACCGTTTCCTTGCCTTGCCGTGCATTGCCTAGCCGTGCGTTGTCGTGCATTAGCCTTACCTTGCCCCACCGTGCCTTCCCTTGCATTACCCTTTCCTTGCCTGGACGTGCTTTGCCTAGCCGTGCGTTGTCGTGCCTTAGCCTTGTTTCCCCCTGCCATAGCCTTGCCTTGCCTTGCCGTCCTTTCCTTCCGTTACTCTTTACTTCCCTTGCCGTGCATTGCCTAGCCTTGCGTTTTCGTGCCTTAGCCTTGCCTCGCCTGACGGTTCCTTCCCGTGCGTTAACCTTTCCTTGCCTTGCCGGGCATTGCTTACCCGTGCGTTGTCGTGCCTTAGCCTTGTTTCCCATTGCCGTGCCGTTCCTTCCGTTACTCTTGACTTGCCTTGCTTTCCCTTGCCTTCCTTGCCCTCCGTTACTCTTTCCTTGGCTTGCCGTGCATTGCCTAGCCTCGCGTTGTCGTGCATTAGCCTTACCTTGACTGACCGTGCCTTGCCTTGAGTTACCCTTTCCTTGCCTTCCCGTGCATTGCCTAGCCCTGCGTTGTCGTGCCTTAGCCTTGTTTCCCCTTTCCGTGCCGTTCCTCATCTTACCTTTGCCTTGCCTGGCTTTCCCTTGCTTTCTTTGCCTTCTGTTACTCTTTGCTTTCCTTCCGTGCATTGCCTAGCCTTGCATTGTCGTGCCTTAGCCTTGCCCTGCCTGACCGTGCCTTGCCTTGCGTTACCCTTTCCTTGCATTGCCGTGCATTGCCTAGTCCTGCGTTGTCGTGCCTTAGCCTTGTTTCCCCTTGCCGTGCCGTTCCTTCCGTTACACTTGCCTTGTCTTGCTTTCCCTTCACTATCTTTCCTTCCGTTACTGTTTGCTTGCCTTGCCGTGCGTTGCCCAACCTTGTGTTGTCGTACCTTATTCTTACGTTGCCTTGCCATCCCTTCCCTTGCGTTACCCTTTCCTTGCCTTGCCGGGCATTGCCTAGCAGTGCGTTGTCGTGCCTTAGCCTTGTTTCCCCTTGCCATAGCCTTGCCTTGCCTTGCCGTACTTTCCTTCCGTTAGTCTTTATTGCCTAGCCGTGCATTGCCTAGCCTTGCGTTGTCCTGCCCTAGCCTTGCCTCGCCTGACCGTGCTTTGCTTGGCGTTACCCTTTCCTTACCTTGCCGTGCATTGCCTAGCCGTGCGTTGTCCGGCGTTAGCCTTGTTTCCCATTGCCGTGCCATGCTTTTTGTTACACTGGCCTTGCCTGGCTTTGCCTTGCCTTCCTTTCCTTCCGTTACTCTTTCCTTGCCTTGCCGTGCATTGCCTAGCCTTGCGTTGTCGTGCCTTATTCTTGCCTTGCCTGACCGTGCCTTGCCTTGCGTTACCCTTTCCTTGCCTTGCCGTGCATTGCCTAGCCGTGCGTTGTCGTGCCTCAGCCTTTTTTCACCTTGACATAAATTTGCTTGCGTTGCCTTGCTTTGCCTTGCATTCCTTGCCTACCGTTACTCTTTGCTTGCCTTCCGTGCATTGCTAGCCTTGCGTTGTCGTGCCTTAGCCTTTTTTCACCTTGCCATAGCCTTGCTTGCACTGCCTTGCTTTGCCTTGCATTCCTTGACTTCCGTTACTCTTTGCTTGCCTTCCGTGCATTGCCTAGTCCTGCGTTGTCGTGCCTTAGCCTTGTTTCCCCTTGCCGTGCCGTTCCTTCCGTTGCCCTTGCCTTCCCTTGCTTTCCCTTGCCTTCCTTGCCTTCCGTTACTCTTTGCTTGCCTTCCGTGCATTGCCTAGCCTTGCGTTGTCATGCCTTAGCCTTGCCTCGACTGACCGTGCCTTGCCTTGCGTTACCCTTTGCTTGCCTTGCTGTGCATTGCCTAGCCTTGCGTTGTCGTGCCTTAGCCTTGTTTCCTCTTGGCGTGCCGTTCCTTCCCTTAACCTTGCATTGCCTTGCTTTCTCTTGCCTTCCTTTCCTTCCGTTACTCTTTCCTTGCCTTGCCGTGCACTACCTAGCCTTGCATTGTCGTGCGTTAGCCTTTCCTTGCCACACCGTGCCTTGCCTTGCGTTACCCTTTCCTTGCCTTGCCGTGCATTGCCTAGTCCTGCGTTGTCGTGCCTTAGCCTTGTTTCCCCTTGCCGTGCCGTTCCTTCCGTTACACTTGCCTTGCCTTGCTTTCCCTTCACTATCTTTCCTTCCGTTACTGTTTGCTTGCCTTGCCGTGCGTTGCCCAACCTTGTGTTGTCGTACCTTATTCTTACGTTGCCTTGCCATCCCTTCCCTTGCGTTACCCTTTCCTTGCCTTGCCGGGCATTGCCTAGCAGTGCGTTGTCGTGCGTTAGCCTTGTTTCCCCTTGCCATAGCCTTGCCTTGCCTTGCCGTACTTTCCTTCCGTTACTCTTTACTTGCCTAGCCGTGCATTGCCTAGCCTTGCGTTGTCCTGCCCTAGCCTTGCCTCGCCTGACCGTGCTTTGCTTGGCGTTTCCCTTTCCTTACCTTGCCGTGCATTGCCTAGCCGTGCGTTGTCCGGCGTTAGCCTTGTTTCCCATTGCCGTGCCATGCTTTTTGTTACACTGGCCTTGCCTGGCTTTGCCTTGCCTTCCTTTCCTTCCGTTACTCTTTCCTTGCCTTGCCGTGCATTGCCTAGCCTTGCGTTGTCGTGCCTTATTCTTGCCTTGCCTGACCGTGCCTTGCCTTGCGTTACCCTTTCCTTGCCTTCCCGTGCATTGCCTACCCGTGCGTTGTCGTGTTTAGCCTTTTTTCACCTTGACATAAACTTGCTTGCGTTGCCTTGCTTTGCCTTGCATTCCTTGCCTTCCGTTACTCTTTGCTTGCCTTCCGTGCATTGCCTAGCCTTGCGTTGTCGTGCCTTAGCCTTTTTTCACCTTGCCATAGCCTTGCTTGCATTGCCTTGCTTTGCCTTGCATTCCTTGCCTTCCGTTACTCTTTGCTTGCCTTCCGTGCATTGCCTAGCCTTGCGTTGTCGTGCCTTAGCCTTGTTTCCCCTTTCGCTGCTGTGCCTTCCGTTACCCTTGCCTTGCCTTGCTTTCCCTTGCCTTCCTTTCCTTCCGTTACTCTGTACTTGCCTTGCCGTGCATTGCCAAGCCTTTCGTTGTCGTGCCTTAGCCTTGCCTCTCCTGGCCGTGCCTTGCCTTTCGTTACCGTTTCCTTGCCCTGCCGTGCATTGCCTAGCCGTGCGTTGTCGTGCATTAGCCTTACCTTGCCCCACCGTGCCTTCCCTTGCATTACCCTTTCCTTGCCTTGCCGGGCATTGCTTACCCGTGCGTTGTCGTGCCTTAGCCTTGTTTCCCATTGCCGTGCCGTTCCTTCCGTTACTCTTGCCTTGCCTTGCTTTCCCTTGCCTTCCCTGCCTTCCGTTACTTGCCTTTGCCTTGCCTTGCGTTACCCTTTCCTGGCCTGGCCGTGCATTGCCTAGCCGTGCGTGGCGTGCCTTAGCCTGTTTCCCCTTGCCGTGCACCCTTGCCTTGCCTTGCTTTCCCTTGCCTTCCTTGCCTTCCTTTACTCTTTGCTTACCTTCCGTGCATTGCATAGCCTTGCGTTGTCGTGCCTTAGCCTTTCCTCGCCTGACCGTGCCTTCCCTTGCGTTACCCTTTCCTTACCTGGCCGTGCATTACCTAGCCGTGCGTTGTCGTGCCTTAGCCTTGCCTTGCCTCACCGTGCCTTTCCTTGCGTTACCCTTTCCTTGCCTTGCCGTGAATTGCCTAGCCTTGCGTTGTCGTGCCTTATTCTTGCCTTGCCTGACCGTGCCTTGCCTTGCGTTACCCTTTCCTTGAATTGCCGTGCATTGCCTAGGCGTGCGTTGTCGTGCCTTAGCCTTTTTTCACCTTGCCATAGCCTTGCTTGGGTTGCCTTGCTTTGCCTTGCATTCCTTGCCTTCTGTTACTCTTTGCTTGCCTTCCGTGCATTGCCTAGCCTTGCCTTGTCGTGCATTAGCCGTGCCTTGACTGACCGTGCCTTGCCTTTTGTTACACTTTCCTTGCCTTACCCTGGATTGCCTGGCAGTGCGTTGTCGTGCCTTAGCCTTGTTTCCCCTTGCCGTGCCGTTCTTTCCCTTACCCTTGCCTTGCCTTGATTTCCCTTGCTTTCCTTGCCTTCCGTTACTTTTTGCTTGCCTTCCGTGCATTGCCTAGCCTTGCGTTGTCGTGCCTTAGCCTTACCTCGACTGACCGTGCCTTGCCTTGCGTTACCCTTTCCTTGCCTTGCCGTGCATTGCCTAGTCGTGCGTTGTCGTGCCTTAGACTTGCCTCGCCTGACCGTTCCTTGCCTTCCGTTACGCTTTCCTTGCCTTGCTGTGCATTGCCTAGCCGTGCGTTGTCGTGCATTAGCCTTCCCTTGCCTCACCGTGCCTTGCCCTGCGTTACCCTTTCCTTGCCTTGCCGTGCATTGCCTAGCCGTGCGTTGTCGTGCCTTAGCCTTGTTTCCCCTTGCCGTGCCGTTCCTTCCGTTACCCTTGCCTTGCCTTGCTTTCCCTTGCCTTCCTTGCCTTCCGTTACTGTTTGCTTGCCTTGCCGTGCATTGCCCAAACTGGTGTTGTCGTACCTTATTCTTACGTTGCCTTGCCATCCCTTCCCTTGCGTTACCGTTTCCTTGCCTTGCCGTGCATTGCCTAGCAGTGCGTTGTCGTGCCATAGCCTTGTTTCCCCTTGCCATAGCCTTGCCTTGCCTTGCCGTCCTTTCCTTCCGTTAGTCTTTACTTGCCTTGCCGTGCATTGCCTAGCCTTGCGTTGTCGTGCCCTAGCCTTGCCTCGCCTGACCGTGCTTTGCCTGGCGTTACCCTTTCCTTACCTTGTCGTGCATTGCCTAGCCGTGCGTTGTCCGGCCTTAGCCTTGATTCCCATTGCCGTTCCATGCTTTTTGTTACACTGGCCTTGCCTGGCTTTGCCTTGCCTTCCTTTCCTTCCGTTACTCTTTCCTTGCCTTGCCGTGAATTGCCTAGCCTTGCGTTGTCGTGCATTATCCTTGCCTTCCTGACCGTGCCTTACCGTGCGTTACCCGTTCCTTGCCTTGCCGTGCATTGCCTACCCGTGCGTTGTCGTGCATTAGCCTTGCCTTGCCTCACCGTGCCTTCCCTTGCGTTACCCTTTCCTTGCCTGGCCGTGCATTGCCTATCCGTGCGTTGTCGTGCCTTAGCCTTGGTTCCCCTTGCCGTGCCGTGCCTTCCATTACCCTTGCATTGCCTTGCTTTGCCGTGCCTTCCTTGCCTTCCGTTACTCTTTGCTTCCCTTCCGTGCATTGCCTAGCCTTCCGTTGTCGTGCCTTAGCCTTGCCTCGCCTGACCGTGCCTTCCCTTGCGTTACCCTTTCCTTGCCTTGCAGTGCATTGCCTAGCCGTTCGTTGTCGTGCATTAGCCTTGCCTTGCCTCACCGTGCCTTGCCTTGGGTTACCCGTTCCTTCCCTATCCGTGCATTCCCTAGCTGTGCGTTGTAGTGCCTTAGCCTTGTTTCCCCTTGCGTTGCCGTGCCTTCCGTGACACTTGCCTTGCCTTGCTTTCCCTTGCCTTCCTTGCCTTCCGTTATTGTTTACTTGCCTTGCCCTGCATTGCCCAAACTTGTGTGGTCGTGCCTTTTTCTTGCCTTGCCTGACCGTGCCATGCCTTGCGTTACCCTTTCTTTGCCTTGCCGTGCATTGCCTAGCCGTGCGTTGTCGTGCCTTAGCCTTGTTTCACCTTGTCATAGCCTTACTTGCGTTGCTTTGCTTTGCCTTGACTTCCTAGCCTTCCATTACTCTTTGCTTGCCTTCCGTGCATTGCCTAGACTTGCGTTGTCGTGCTTTAGCCTTGATTCCCCGTGCCGTGCCGTGCCTTTTGTTACACCTGCCTTGCTTGGCTTTGCCTTGCCTTCCTTTCCTTCTGTTACTCTTTCCTTGCCTTGCCATGCGCTGCCTAGCCTTGCGTTGTCGTGCATTAGCCTTGTGCTGCCTGACCGTCCCTTGCCTTGCGTTACCCTTTCCTTGCCTTGCAGTGCATTGCCTAGCCCTGCGTTGTCGTGCCTTAGCCTTTTTTCCCCTTGCCGTACCGTTCCTTCCGTTACTCTTGCCTTGCCTTGCTTTCCCTTGCCTTCCTTGCCTTCCGTTACTCTTTCCTTGGCTTGCCGTGTATTGCCTAGCCTTGCGTTGTCGTGCCTTAGCTTTGTTTCCCCTTTCCGTGCCGTTCCTTATCTTACCTTTGTCTTGCCTGGCTTTCCCTTGCTTTCTTTGCCTTCCGTTACTCTTTGCTTTCCTTCCGTGCATTGCCTAGCCTTGCGTTGTCGTGCCTTAGCCTTGCCCTGCCTAAACGTGCCTTGCCTTGCGTTACCCTTTCCTTGCCTTGCCGTGCATTGCCTAGCCCTGGGTTGTCGTTCCTTAGCCTTGTTTCCACTTGCCGTGCCGTTCCTTCCGTTACTCTTGCCTTGTCTTGCTTTCCCTTGCCTTCCTTGCCTTCCGTTACCCTTTCCTTGCCTTGCCGTGCATTGCCTAGACGTGCGTTGTCGTGCCTTAGGCTTTTTTCACCTTGACATAGCCTTGCTTGCGTTGCCTTGCTTTGCCTTGCCTTCCTTTCCTTCCGTTACTCTTTACTTGCCTTGCCGTGCATTGCCAAGCCTTGCGTTGTCGTGCCTTAGCCTTGCCTCGCCTGGCCGTGCCTTCCCTTGCGTTACCGTTTCCTTGCCTTGCCGTGCATTGCCTAGCCGTGCGTTGTCGTGCATTAGCCTTACCTTGCCCCACCGTGCCTTCCCTTGCATTACCCTTTCCTTGCCTGGACGTGCTTTGCCTAGCCGTGCGTTGTCGTGCCTTAGCCTTGTTTCCCCCTGCCATAGCCTTGCCTTGCCTTGCCGTCCTTTCCTTCCGTTACTCTTTACTTCCCTTGCCGTGCATTGCCTAGCCTTGCGTTTTCGTGCCTTAGCCTTGCCTCGCCTGACGGTTCCTTCCCGTGCGTTAACCTTTCCTTGCCTTGCCGGGCATTGCTTACCCGTGCGTTGTCGTGCCTTAGCCTTGTTTCCCATTGCCGTGCCGTTCCTTCCGTTACTCTTGACTTGCCTTGCTTTCCCTTGCCTTCCTTGCCCTCCGTTACTCTTTCCTTGGCTTGCCGTGCATTGCCTAGCCTCGCGTTGTCGTGCATTAGCCTTACCTTGACTGACCGTGCCTTGCCTTGAGTTACCCTTTCCTTGCCTTCCCGTGCATTGCCTAGCCCTGCGTTGTCGTGCCTTAGCCTTGTTTCCCCTTTCCGTGCCGTTCCTCATCTTACCTTTGCCTTGCCTGGCTTTCCCTTGCTTTCTTTGCCTTCTGTTACTCTTTGCTTTCCTTCCGTGCATTGCCTAGCCTTGCATTGTCGTGCCTTAGCCTTGCCCTGCCTGACCGTGCCTTGCCTTGCGTTACCCTTTCCTTGCATTGCCGTGCATTGCCTAGTCCTGCGTTGTCGTGCCTTAGCCTTGTTTCCCCTTGCCGTGCCGTTCCTTCCGTTACACTTGCCTTGTCTTGCTTTCCCTTCACTATCTTTCCTTCCGTTACTGTTTGCTTGCCTTGCCGTGCGTTGCCCAACCTTGTGTTGTCGTACCTTATTCTTCCGTTGCCTTGCCATCCCTTCCCTTGCCTTACCCTTTCCTTGCCATGCCGGGCATTGCCTAGCAGTGCGTTGTCGTGCCTTAGCCTTGTTTCCCCTTGCCATAGCCTTGCCTTGCCTTGCCGTACTTTCCTTCCGTTAGTCTTTACTTGCCTAGCCGTGCATTGCCTAGCCTTGCGTTGTCCTGCCCTAGCCTTGCCTCGCCTGACCGTGCTTTGCTTGGCGTTACCCTTTCCTTACCTTGCCGTGCATTGCCTAGCCGTGCGTTGTCCGGCGTTAGCCTTGTTTCCCATTGCCGTGCCATGCTTTTTGTTACACTGGCCTTGCCTGGCTTTGCCTTGCCTTCCTTTCCTTCCGTTACTCTTTCCTTGCCTTGCCGTGCATTGCCTAGCCTTGCGTTGTCGTGCCTTATTCTTGCCTTGCCTGACCGTGCCTTGCCTTGCGTTACCCTTTCCTTGCCTTGCCGTGCATTGCCTAGCCGTGCGTTGTCGTGCCTCAGCCTTTTTTCACCTTGACATAAACTTGCTTGCGTTGCCTTGCTTTGCCTTGCATTCCTTGCCTACCGTTACTCTTTGCTTGCCTTCCGTGCATTGCTAGCCTTGCGTTGTCGTGCCTTAGCCTTTTTTCACCTTGCCATAGCCTTGCTTGCACTGCCTTGCTTTGCCTTGCATTCCTTGACTTCCGTTACTCTTTGCTTGCCTTCCGTGCTTTGCCTAGCCTTGCGTTGTCGTGCCTTAGCCTTGTTTCCCCTTTCGCTGCTGTGCCTTCCGTTACCCTTGCCTTGCCTTGCTTTCCCTTGCCTTCCTTTCCTTCCGTTACTCTGTACTTGCCTTGCCGTGCATTGCCTAGCCTTTCGTTGTCGTGCCTTAGCCTTGCCCTGCCTGACCGTGCCTTGCCTTGCGTTACCCTTTCCTTGCCTTGCCGTACATTGCCTAGCCGTGCGTTGTCGTGCCTTAGCCTTTTTTCACCTTGCCATAGCCTTGCTTACGTTGCCTTGCTTTGCCTTGCATTCCTTGCCTTCCTTTCCTTCCGTTACTCTTTCCTTGCCTTGCCGTGCATTGCCTAGTCCTGCGTTGTCGTGCCTTAGCCTTGTTTCCCCTTGCCGTGCCGTTCCTTCCGTTGCCCTTGCCTTCCCTTACTTTCCCTTACCTTCCTTGCCTTCCGTTACTCTTTGCTTGCCTTCCGTGCATTGCCTAGTCCTGCGTTGTCGTGCCTTAGCCTTGTTTCCCCTTGCCGTGCCGTTCCTTCCGTTGCCCTTGCCTTCCCTTGCTTTCCCTTGCCTTCCTTGCCTTCCGTTACTCTTTGCTTGCCTTCCGTGCATTGCCTAGCCTTGCGTTGTCATGCCTTAGCCTTGCCTCGACTGACCGTGCCTTGCCTTGCGTTACCCTTTGCTTGCCTTGCTGTGCATTGCCTAGCCTTGCGTTGTCGTGCCTTAGCCTTGTTTCCTCTTGGCGTGCCGTTCCTTCCCTTAACCTTGCATTGCCTTGCTTTCTCTTGCCTTCCTTTCCTTCCGTTACTCTTTCCTTGCCTTGCCGTGCACTACCTAGCATTGCATTGTCGTGCGTTAGCCTTTCCTTGCCACACCGTGCCTTGCCTTGCGTTACCCTTTCCTTGCCTTGCCGTGCATTGCCTAGTCCTGCGTTGTCGTGCCTTAGCCTTGTTTCCCCTTGCCGTGCCGTTCCTTCCGTTACACTTGCCTTGCCTTGCTTTCCGTTCACTATCTTTCCTTCCGTTACTGTTTGCTTGCCTTGCCGTGCGTTGCCCAACCTTGTGTTGTCGTACCTTATTCTTACGTTGCCTTGCCATCCCTTCCCTTGCGTTACCCTTTCCTTGCCTTGCCGGGCATTGCCTAGCAGTGCGTTGTCGTGCGTTAGCCTTGTTTCCCCTTGCCATAGCCTTGCCTTGCCTTGCCGTACATTCCTTCCGTTACTCTTTACTTGCCTAGCCGTGCATTGCCTAGCCTTGCGTTGTCCTGCCCTAGCCTTGCCTCGCCTGACCGTGCTTTGCTTGGCGTTACCCTTTCCTTACCTTGCCGTGCATTGCCTAGCCGTGCGTTGTCCGGCGTTAGCCTTGTTTCCCATTGCCGTGCCATGCTTTTTGTTACACTGGCCTTGCCTGGCTTTGCCTTGCCTTCCTTTCCTTCCGTTACTCTTTCCTTGCCTTGCCGTGCATTGCCTAGCCTTGCGTTGTCGTGCCTTATTCTTGCCTTGCCTGACCGTGCCTTGCCTTGCGTTACCCTTTCCTTGCCTTGCCGTGCATTGCCTAGCCGTGCGTTGTCGTGCCTCAGCCTTTTTTCACCTTGACATAAACTTGCTTGCGTTGCCTTGCTTTGCCTTGCATTCCTTGCCTTCCGTTACTCTTTGCTTGCCTTCCGTGCATTGCCTAGCCTTGCGTTGTCGTGCCTTAGCCTTTTTTCACTTTGCCATAGCCTTGCTTGCACTGCCTTGCTTTGCCTTGCATTCCATGCCTTCCGTTACTCTTTGCTTGCCTTCCGTGCATTGCCTAGCCTTGCGTTGTCGTGTCTTAGCCTTGTTTCCCCTTTCGCTGCTGTGCCTTCCGTTACCCTTGCCTTCCCTTGCTTTCCCTTGCCTTCCTTTCCTTCCGTTACTCTGTACTTGCCTTGCCGTGCATTGCCTAGCCTTTCGTTGTCGTGCCTTAGCCTTGCCCTGCCTGACCGTGCCTTGCCTTGCGTTACCCTTTCCTTGCCTTGCCGTACATTGCCTAGCCGTGCGTTGTCGTGCCTTAGCCTTTTTTCACCTTGCCATAGCCTTGCTTACGTTGCCTTGCTTTGCCTTGCATTCCTTGCCTTCCTTTCCTTCCGTTACTCTTTCCTTGCCTTGCCGTGCATTGCCTAGTCCTGCGTTGTCGTGCCTTAGCCTTGTTTCCCCTTGCCGTGCCGTTCCTTCCGTTGCCCTTGCCTTCCCTTGCTTTCCCTTGCCTTCCTTGCCTTCCGTTACTCTTTGCTTGCCTTCCGTGCATTGCCTAGCCTTGCGTTGTCATGCCTTAGCCTTGCCTCGACTGACCGTGCCTTGCCTTGCGTTACCCTTTGCTTGCCTTGCTGTGCATTGCCTAGCCTTGCGTTGTCGTGCCTTAGCCTTGTTTCCTCTTGGCGTGCCGTTCCTTCCCTTAACCTTGCATTGCCTTGCTTTCTCTTGCCTTCCTTTCCTTCCGTTACTCTTTCCTTGCCTTGCCGTGCACTACCTAGCCTTGCATTGTCGTGCGTTAGCCTTTCCTTGCCACACCGTGCCTTGCCTTGCGTTACCCTTTCCTTGCCTTGCCGTGCATTGCCTAGTCCTGCGTTGTCGTGCCTTAGCCTTGTTTCCCCTTGCCGTCCCGTTCCTTCCGTTACACTTGCCTTGCCTTGCTTTCCCTTCACTATCTTTCCTTCCGTTACTGTTTGCTTGCCTTGCCGTGCGTTGCCCAACCTTGTGTTGTCGTACCTTATTCTTACGTTGCCTTGCCATCCCTTCCCTTGCGTTACCCTTTCCTTGCCTTGCCGGGCATTGCCTAGCAGTGCGTTGTCGTGCCTTAGCCTTGTTTCCCCTTGCCATAGCCTTGCCTTGCCTTGCCGTACTTTCCTTCCGTTAGTCTTTACTTGCCTAGCCGTGCATTGCCTAGCCTTGCGTTGTCCTGCCCTAGCCTTGCCTCGCCTGACCGTGCTTTGCTTGGCGTTACCCTTTTCTTACCTTGCCGTGCATTGCCTAGCCGTGCGTTGTCCGGCGTTAGCCTTGTTTCCCATTGCCGTGCCATGCTTTTTGTTACACTGGCCTTGCCTGGCTTTGCCTTGCCTTCCTTTCCTTCCGTTACTCTTTCCTTGCCTTGCCGTGCATTGCCTAGCCTTGCGTTGTCGTGCCTTATTCTTGCCTTGCCTGACCGTGCCTTGCCTTGCGTTACCCTTTCCTTGCCTTGCCGTGCATTGCCTAGCCGTGCGTTGTCGTGCCTCAGCCTTTTTTCACCTTGACATAAACTTGCTTGCGTTGCCTTGCTTTGCCTTGCATTCCTTGCCTTCCGTTACTCTTTGCTTGCCTTCCGTGCATTGCCTAGGCTTGCGTTGTCGTGCCTTAGCCTTTTTTCACCTTGCCATAGCCTTGCTTGCACTGCCTTGCTTTGCCTTGCATTCCTTGCCTTCCGTTACTCTTTGCTTGCCTTCCGTGCATTGCCTAGCCTTGCGTTGTCGTGCCTTAGCCTTGTTTCCCCTTTCGCTGCTGTGCCTTCCGTTACCCTTGCCTTGCCTTGCTTTCCCTTGCCTTCCTTTCCTTCCGTTACTCTGTACTTGCCTTGCCGTGCATTGCCTAGCCTTTCGTTGTCGTGCCTTAGCCTTGCCTCTCCTGGCCGTGCCTTGCCTTGCATTACCGTTTCCTTGCCCTGCCGTGCATTGCCTAGCCGTGCGTTGTCGTGCCTTAGCCTTTTTTCACCTTGCCATAGCCTTGCTTACGTTGCCTTGCTTTGCCTTGCATTCCTTGCCTTCCTTTCCTTCCGTTACTCTTTCCTTGCCTTGCCGTGCATTGCCTAGTCCTGCGTTGTCGTGCCTTAGCCTTGTTTCCCCTTGCCGTGCCGTTCCTTCCGTTGCGCTTGCCTTCCCTTGCTTTCCCTTGCCTTCCTTGCCTTCCGTTACTCTTTGCTTGCCTTCCGTGCATTGCCTAGCCTTGCGTTGTCATGCCTTATCCTTGCCTCGACTGTCCGTGCCTTGCCTTGCGTTACCCTTTACTTGCCTTGCTGTGCATTGCCTAGCCTTGCGTTGTCGTGCCTTAGCCTTGTTTCCTCTTGGCGTGCCGTTCCTTCCCTTAACCTTGCATTGCCTTGCTTTCTCTTGCCTTCCTTTCCTTCCGTTACTCTTTCCTTGCCTTGCCGTGCACTACCTAGCCTTGCATTGTCGTGCGTTAGCCTTTCCTTGCCACACCGTGCCTTGCCTTGCGTTACCCTTTCCTTGCCTTGCCGTGCATTGCCTAGTCCTGCGTTGTCGTGCCTTAGCCTTGTTTCCCCTTGCCGTGCCGTTCCTTCCGTTACACTTGCCTTGCCTTGCTTTCCCTTCACTATCTTTCCTTCCGTTACTGTTTGCTTGCCTTGCCGTGCGTTGCCCAACCTTGTGTTGTCGTACCTTATTCTTACGTTGCCTTGCCATCCCTTCCCTTGCGTTACCCTTTCCTTGCCTTGCCGGGCATTGCCTAGCAGTGCGTTGTCGTGCCTTAGCCTTGTTTCCCCTTGCCATAGCCTTGCCTTGCCTTGCCGTACTTTCCTTCCGTTAGTCTTTACTTGCCTAGCCGTGCATTGCCTAGCCTTGCGTTGTCCTGCCCTAGCCTTGCCTCGCCTGACCGTGCTTTGCTTGGCGTTACCCTTTCCTTACCTTGCCGTGCATTGCCTAGCCGTGCGTTGTCCGGCGTTAGCCTTGTTTCCCATTGCCGTGCCATGCTTTTTGTTACACTGGCCTTGCCTGGCTTTGCCTTGCCTTCCTTTCCTTCCGTTACTCTTTCCTTGCCTTGCCGTGCATTGCCTAGCCTTGCGTTGTCGTGCCTTATTCTTGCCTTGCCTGACCGTGCCTTGCCTTGCGTTACCCTTTCCTTGCCTTGCCGTGCATTGCCTAGCCGTGCGTTGTCGTGCCTCAGCCTTTTTTCACCTTGACATAAACTTGCTTGCGTTGCCTTGCTTTGCCTTGCATTCCTTGCCTTCCGTTAATCTTTGCTTGCCTTCCGTGCATTGCCTAGGCTTGCGTTGTCGTGCCTTAGCCTTTTTTCACCTTGCCATAGCCTTGCTTGCACTGCCTTGCTTTGCCTTGTTTTCCTTGCCTTCCGTTACTCTTTGCTTGCCTTCCGTGCATTGCCTAGCCTTGCGTTGTCGTGCCTTAGCCTTGTTTCCCCTTTCGCTGCTGTGCCTTCCGTTACCCTTGCCTTGCCTTGCTTTCCCTTGCCTTCCTTTCCTTCCGTTACTCTGTACTTGCCTTGCCGTGCATTGCCTAGCCTTTCGTTGTCGTGCCTTAGCCTTGCCTCTCCTGGCCGTGCCTTGCCTTGCGTTACCGTTTCCTTGCCCTGCCGTGCATTGCCTAGCCGTGCGTTGTCGTGCATTAGCCTTACCTTGCCCCACCGTGCCTTCCCTTGCATTACCCTTTCCTTGCCTTGCCGGGCATTGCTTACCCGTGCGTTGTCGTGCCTTAGCCTTGTTTCCCATTGCCGTGCCGTTCCTTCCGTTACTCTTGCCTTGCCTTGCTTTCCCTTGCCTTCCCTGCCTTCCGTTACTCTTTCCTTGCCTTGCCGTGCATTGCCTAGCCTTGCGTTGTCGTGCCTTATTCTTGCCTTGTCTGACCGTGCCTTGCCTTGCGTTACCCTTTCCTTGCCTTGCCGTGCATTGCCTAGCCTTGCGTTGTCGTGCCTTATTCTTGCCTTGCCTGACCGTGCCTTGCCTTGCGTTACCCTTTCCTTGACTTGCCGTGCATTGCCTAGCCGTGCGTTGTCGTGCCTTAGCCTTTTTTCACCTTGCCATAGCCTTGCTTGCATTGCCTTGCTTTGCCTTGCATTCCTTGCCTTCCTTGCCTTCCGTTACTCTTTCCTTGGCTTGCCGTGTATTGCCTAGCCTTGCGTTGTCGTGCCTTAGCTTTGTTTCCCCTTTCCGTGCCGTTCCTTATCTTACCTTTGCCTTGCCTGGCTTTCCCTTGCTTTCTTTGCCTTCCGTTACTCTTTGCTTTCCTTCCGTGCATTGCCTAGCCTTGCGTTGTCGTGCCTTAGCCTTGCCCTGCCTAAACGTGCCTTGCCTTGCGTTACCCTTTCCTTGCCTTGCCGTGCATTGCCTAGCCCTGGGTTGTCGTTCCTTAGCCTTGTTTCCACTTGCCGTGCCGTTCCTTCCGTTACTCTTGCCTTGTCTTGCTTTCCCTTGCCTTCCTTGCCTTCCGTTACCCTTTCCTTGCCTTGCCGTGCATTGCCTAGACGTGCGTTGTCGTGCCTTAGGCTTTTTTCACCTTGACATAGCCTTGCTTGCGTTGCCTTGCTTTGCCTTGCCTTCCTTTCCTTCCGTTACTCTTTACTTGCCTTTCCGTGCATTGCCAAGCCTTGCGTTGTCGTGCCTTAGCCTTACCTTGCCCCACCGTGCCTTCCCTTGAATTACCCTTTCCTTGCCTGGACGTGCTTTGCCTAGCCGTGCGTTGTCGTGCCTTAGCCTTGTTTCCCCCTGCCATAGCCTTGCCTTGCCTTGCCGTCCTTTCCTTCCGTTACTCTTTACTTCCCTTGCCGTGCATTGCCTAGCCTTGCGTTTTCGTGCCTTAGCCTTGCCTCGCCTGACGGTTCCTTCCCGTGCGTTATCGTTTCCTTGCCTTGCCGGGCATTGCTTACCCGTGCGTTGTCGTGCCTTAGCCTTGTTTCCCATTGCCGTGCCGTTCCTTCCGTTACTCTTGACTTGCCTTGCTTTCCCTTGCCTTCCTTGCCCTCCGTTACTCTTTCCTTGGCTTGCCGTGCATTGCCTAGCCTCGCGTTGTCGTGCATTAGCCTTACCTTGACTGACCGTGCCTTGCCTTGAGTTACCCTTTCCTTGCCTTCCCGTGCATTGCCTAGCCCTGCGTTGTCGTGCCTTAGCCTTGTTTCCCCTTTCCGTGCCGTTCCTCATCTTACCTTTGCCTTGCCTGGCTTTCCCTTGCTTTCTTTGCCTTCTGTTACTCTTTGCTTTCCTTCCGTGCATTGCCTAGCCTTGCATTGTCGTGCCTTAGCCTTGCCCTGCCTGACCGTGCCTTGCCTTGCGTTACCCTTTCCTTGCATTGCCGTGCATTGCCTAGTCCTGCGTTGTCGTGCCTTAGCCTTGTTTCCCCTTGCCGTGCCGTTCCTTCCGTTACACTTGCCTTGTCTTGCTTTCCCTTCACTATCTTTCCTTCCGTTACTGTTTGCTTGCCTTGCCGTGCGTTGCCCAACCTTGTGTTGTCGTACCTTATTCTTCCGTTGCCTTGCCATCCCTTCCCTTGCGTTACCCTTTCCTTGCCTTGCCGGGCATTGCCTAGCAGTGCGTTGTCGTGCCTTAGCCTTGTTTCCCCTTGCCATAGCCTTGCCTTGCCTTGCCGTACTTTCCTTCCGTTAGTCTTTACTTGCCTAGCCGTGCATTGCCTAGCCTTGCGTTGTCCTGCCCTAGCCTTGCCTCGCCTGACCGTGCTTTGCTTGGCGTTACCCTTTCCTTACCTTGCCGTGCATTGCCTAGCCGTGCGTTGTCCGGCGTTAGCCTTGTTTCCCATTGCCGTGCCATGCTTTTTGTTACACTGGCCTTGCCTGGCTTTGCCTTGCCTTCCTTTCCTTCCGTTACTCTTTCCTTGCCTTGCCGTGCATTGCCTAGCCTTGCGTTGTCGTGCCTTATTCTTGCCTTGCCTGACCGTGCCTTGCCTTGCGTTACCCTTTCCTTGCCTTGCCGTGCATTGCCTAGCCGTGCGTTGTCGTGCCTCAGCCTTTTTTCACCTTGACATAAACTTGCTTGCGTTGCCTTGCTTTGCCTTGCATTCCTTGCCTACCGTTACTCTTTGCTTGCCTTCCGTGCATTGCTAGCCTTGCGTTGTCGTGCCTTAGCCTTTTTTCACCTTGCCATAGCCTTGCTTGCACTGCCTTGCTTTGCCTTGCATTCCTTGACTTCCGTTACTCTTTGCTTGCCTTCCGTGCTTTGCCTAGCCTTGCGTTGTCGTGCCTTAGCCTTGTTTCCCCTTTCGCTGCTGTGCCTTCCGTTACCCTTGCCTTGCCTTGCTTTCCCTTGCCTTCCTTTCCTTCCGTTACTCTGTACTTGCCTTGCCGTGCATTGCCTAGCCTTTCGTTGTCGTGCCTTAGCCTTGCCCTGCCTGACCGTGCCTTGCCTTGCGTTACCCTTTCCTTGCCTTGCCGTACATTGCCTAGCCGTGCGTTGTCGTGCCTTAGCCTTTTTTCACCTTGCCATAGCCTTGCTTACGTTGCCTTGCTTTGCCTTGCATTCCTTGCCTTCCTTTCCTTCCGTTACTCTTTCCTTGCCTTGCCGTGCATTGCCTAGTCCTGCGTTGTCGTGCCTTAGCCTTGTTTCCCCTTGCCGTGCCGTTCCTTCCGTTGCCCTTGCCTTCCCTTGCTTTCCCTTACCTTCCTTGCCTTCCGTTACTCTTTGCTTGCCTTCCGTGCATTGCCTAGTCCTGCGTTGTCGTGCCTTAGCCTTGTTTCCCCTTGCCGTGCCGTTCCTTCCGTTGCCCTTGCCTTCCCTTGCTTTCCCTTGCCTTCCTTGCCTTCCGTTACTCTTTGCTTGCCTTAAGTGCATTGCCTAGCCTTGCGTTGTCATGCCTTAGCCTTGCCTCGACTGACCGTGCCTTGCCTTGCGTTACCCTTTGCTTGCCTTGCTGTGCATTGCCTAGCCTTGCGTTGTCGTGCCTTAGCCTTGTTTCCTCTTGGCGTGCCGTTCCTTCCCTTAACCTTGCATTGCCTTGCTTTCTCTTGCCTTCCTTTCCTTCCGTTACTCTTTCCTTGCCTTGCCGTGCACTACCTAGCCTTGCATTGTCGTGCGTTAGCCTTTCCTTGCCACACCGTGCCTTGCCTTGCGTTACCCTTTCCTTGCCTTGCCGTGCATTGCCTAGTCCTGCGTTGTCGTGCCTTAGCCTTGTTTCCCCTTGCCGTGCCGTTCCTTCCGTTACACTTGCCTTGCCTTGCTTTCCCTTCACTATCTTTCCTTCCGTTACTGTTTGCTTGCCTTGCCGTGCGTTGCCCAACCTTGTGTTGTCGTACCTTATTCTTACGTTGCCTTGCCATCCCTTCCCTTGCGTTACCCTTTCCTTGCCTTGCCGGGCATTGCCTAGCAGTGCGTTGTCGTGCGTTAGCCTTGTTTCCCCTTGCCATAGCCTTGCCTTGCCTTGCCGTACTTTCCTTCCGTTACTCTTTACTTGCCTAGCCGTGCATTGCCTAGCCTTGCGTTGTCCTGCCCTAGCCTTGCCTCGCATGACCGTGCTTTGCTTGGCGTTACCCTTTCCTTACCTTGCCGTGCATTGCCTAGCCGTGCGTTGTCCGGCGTTAGCCTTGTTTCCCATTGCCGTGCCATGCTTTTTGTTACACTGGCCTTGCCTGGCTTTGCCTTGCCTTCCTTTCCTTCCGTTACTCTTTCCTTGCCTTGCCGTGCATTGCCTAGCCTTGCGTTGTCGTGCCTTATTCTTGCCTTGCCTGACCGTGCCTTGCCTTGCGTTACCCTTTCCTTGCCTTGCCGTGCATTGCCTAGCCGTGCGTTGTCGTGCCTCAGCCTTTTTTCACCTTGACATAAACTTGCTTGCGTTGCCTTGCTTTGCCTTGCATTCCTTGCCTTCCGTTACTCTTTGCTTGCCTTCCGTGCATTGCCTAGCCTTGCGTTGTCGTGCCTTAGCCTTTTTTCACTTTGCCATAGCCTTGCTTGCACTGCCTTGCTTTGCCTTGCATTCCATGCCTTCCGTTACTCTTTGCTTGCCTTCCGTGCATTGCCTAGCCTTGCGTTGTCGTGTCTTAGCCTTGTTTCCCCTTTCGCTGCTGTGCCTTCCGTTACCCTTGCCTTCCCTTGCTTTCCCTTGCCTTCCTTTCCTTCCGTTACTCTGTACTTGCCTTGCCGTGCATTGCCTAGCCTTTCGTTGTCGTGCCTTAGCCTTGCCCTGCCTGACCGTGCCTTGCCTTGCGTTACCCTTTCCTTGCCTTGCCGTACATTGCCTAGCCGTGCGTTGTCGTGCCTTAGCCTTTTTTCACCTTGCCATAGCCTTGCTTACGTTGCCTTGCTTTGCCTTGCATTCCTTGCCTTCCTTTCCTTCCGTTACTCTTTCCTTGCCTTGCCGTGCATTGCCTAGTCCTGCGTTGTCGTGCCTTAGCCTTGTTTCCCCTTGCCGTGCCGTTCCTTCCGTTGCCCTTGCCTTCCCTTGCTTTCCCTTGCCTTCCTTGCCTTCCGTTACTCTTTGCTTGCCTTCCGTGCATTGCCTAGCCTTGCGTTGTCATGCCTTAGCCTTGCCTCGACTGACCGTGCCTTGCCTTGCGTTACCCTTTGCTTGCCTTGCTGTGCATTGCCTAGCCTTGCGTTGTCGTGCCTTAGCCTTGTTTCCTCTTGGCGTGCCGTTCCTTCCCTTAACCTTGCATTGCCTTGCTTTCTCTTGCCTTCCTTTCCTTCCGTTACTCTTTCCTTGCCTTGCCGTGCACTACCTAGCCTTGCATTGTCGTGCGTTAGCCTTTCCTTGCCACACCGTGCCTTGCCTTGCGTTACCCTTTCCTTGCCTTGCCGTGCATTGCCTAGTCCTGCGTTGTCGTGCCTTAGCCTTGTTTCCCCTTGCCGTGCCGTTCCTTCCGTTACACTTGCCTTGCCTTGCTTTCCCTTCACTATCTTTCCTTCCGTTACTGTTTGCTTGCCTTGCCGTGCGTTGCCCAACCTTGTGTTGTCGTACCTTATTCTTACGTTGCCTTGCCATCCCTTCCCTTGCGTTACCCTTTCCTTGCCTTGCCGGGCATTGCCTAGCAGTGCGTTGTCGTGCCTTAGCCTTGTTTCCCCTTGCCATAGCCTTGCCTTGCCTTGCCGTACTTTCCTTCCGTTAGTCTTTACTTGCCTAGCCGTGCATTGCCTAGCCTTGCGTTGTCCTGCCCTAGCCTTGCCTCGCCTGACCGTGCTTTGCTTGGCGTTACCCTTTTCTTACCTTGCCGTGCATTGCCTAGCCGTGCGTTGTCCGGCGTTAGCCTTGTTTCCCATTGCCGTGCCATGCTTTTTGTTACACTGGCCTTGCCTGGCTTTGCCTTGCCTTCCTTTCCTTCCGTTACTCTTTCCTTGCCTTGCCGTGCATTGCCTAGCCTTGCGTTGTCGTGCCTTATTCTTGCCTTGCCTGACCGTGCCTTGCCTTGCGTTACCCTTTCCTTGCCTTGCCGTGCATTGCCTAGCCGTGCGTTGTCGTGCCTCAGCCTTTTTTCACCTTGACATAAACTTGCTTGCGTTGCCTTGCTTTGCCTTGCATTCCTTGCCTTCCGTTACTCTTTGCTTGCCTTCCGTGCATTGCCTAGGCTTGCGTTGTCGTGCCTTAGCCTTTTTTCACCTTGCCATAGCCTTGCTTGCACTGCCTTGCTTTGCCTTGCATTCCTTGCCTTCCGTTACTCTTTGCTTGCCTTCCGTGCATTGCCTAGCCTTGCGTTGTCGTGCCTTAGCCTTGTTTCCCCTTTCGCTGCTGTGCCTTCCGTTACCCTTGCCTTGCCTTGCTTTCCCTTGCCTTCCTTTCCTTCCGTTACTCTGTACTTGCCTTGCCGTGCATTGCCTAGCCTTTCGTTGTCGTGCCTTAGCCTTGCCTCTCCTGGCCGTGCCTTGCCTTGCATTACCGTTTCCTTGCCCTGCCGTGCATTGCCTAGCCGTGCGTTGTCGTGCCTTAGCCTTTTTTCACCTTGCCATAGCCTTGCTTACGTTGCCTTGCTTTGCCTTGCATTCCTTGCCTTCCTTTCCTTCCGTTACTCTTTCCTTGCCTTGCCGTGCATTGCCTAGTCCTGCGTTGTCGTGCCTTAGCCTTGTTTCCCCTTGCCGTGCCGTTCCTTCCGTTGCGCTTGCCTTCCCTTGCTTTCCCTTGCCTTCCTTGCCTTCCGTTACTCTTTGCTTGCCTTCCGTGCATTGCCTAGCCTTGCGTTGTCATGCCTTATCCTTGCCTCGACTGTCCGTGCCTTGCCTTGCGTTACCCTTTACTTGCCTTGCTGTGCATTGCCTAGCCTTGCGTTGTCGTGCCTTAGCCTTGTTTCCTCTTGGCGTGCCGTTCCTTCCCTTAACCTTGCATTGCCTTGCTTTCTCTTGCCTTCCTTTCCTTCCGTTACTCTTTCCTTGCCTTGCCGTGCACTACCTAGCCTTGCATTGTCGTGCGTTAGCCTTTCCTTGCCACACCGTGCCTTGCCTTGCGTTACCCTTTCCTTGCCTTGCCGTGCATTGCCTAGTCCTGCGTTGTCGTGCCTTAGCCTTGTTTCCCCTTGCCGTGCCGTTCCTTCCGTTACACTTGCCTTGCCTTGCTTTCCCTTCACTATCTTTCCTTCCGTTACTGTTTGCTTGCCTTGCCGTGCGTTGCCCAACCTTGTGTTGTCGTACCTTATTCTTACGTTGCCTTGCCATCCCTTCCCTTGCGTTACCCTTTCCTTGCCTTGCCGGGCATTGCCTAGCAGTGCGTTGTCGTGCCTTAGCCTTGTTTCCCCTTGCCATAGCCTTGCCTTGCCTTGCCGTACTTTCCTTCCGTTAGTCTTTACTTGCCTAGCCGTGCATTGCCTAGCCTTGCGTTGTCCTGCCCTAGCCTTGCCTCGCCTGACCGTGCTTTGCTTGGCGTTACCCTTTCCTTACCTTGCCGTGCATTGCCTAGCCGTGCGTTGTCCGGCGTTAGCCTTGTTTCCCATTGCCGTGCCATGCTTTTTGTTACACTGGCCTTGCCTGGCTTTGCCTTGCCTTCCTTTCCTTCCGTTACTCTTTCCTTGCCTTGCCGTGCATTGCCTAGCCTTGCGTTGTCGTGCCTTATTCTTGCCTTGCCTGACCGTGCCTTGCCTTGCGTTACCCTTTCCTTGCCTTGCCGTGCATTGCCTAGCCGTGCGTTGTCGTGCCTCAGCCTTTTTTCACCTTGACATAAACTTGCTTGCGTTGCCTTGCTTTGCCTTGCATTCCTTGCCTTCCGTTACTCTTTGCTTGCCTTCCGTGCATTGCCTAGGCTTGCGTTGTCGTGCCTTAGCCTTTTTTCAACTTGCCATAGCCTTGCTTGCACTGCCTTGCTTTGCCTTGCATTCCTTGCCTTCCGTTACTCTTTGCTTGCCTTCCGTGCATTGCCTAGCCTTGCGTTGTCGTGCCTTAGCCTTGTTTCCCCTTTCGCTGCTGTGCCTTCCGTTACCCTTGCCTTGCCTTGCTTTCCCTTGCCTTCCTTTCCTTCCGTTACTCTGTACTTGCCTTGCCGTGCATTGCCTAGCCTTTCGTTGTCGTGCCTTAGCCTTGCCTCTCCTGGCCGTGCCTTGCCTTGCGTTACCGTTTCCTTGCCCTGCCGTGCATTGCCTAGCCGTGCGTTGTCGTGCATTAGCCTTACCTTGCCCCACCGTGCCTTCCCTTGCATTACCCTTTCCTTGCCTTGCCGGGCATTGCTTACCCGTGCGTTGTCGTGCCTTAGCCTTGTTTCCCATTGCCGTGCCGTTCCTTCCGTTACTCTTGCCTTGCCTTGCTTTCCCTTGCCTTCCCTGCCTTCCGTTACTCTTTCCTTGCCTTGCCGTGCATTGCCTAGCCTTGCGTTGTCGTGCCTTATTCTTGCCTTGTCTGACCGTGCCTTGCCTTGCGTTACCCTTTCCTTGCCTTGCCGTGCATTGCCTAGCCTTGCGTTGTCGTGCCTTATTCTTGCCTTGCCTGACCGTGCCTTGCCTTGCGTTACCCTTTCCTTGACTTGCCGTGCATTGCCTAGCCGTGCGTTGTCGTGCCTTAGCCTTTTTTCACCTTGCCATAGCCTTGCTTGCATTGCCTTGCTTTGCCTTGCATTCCTTGCCTTCCGTTACTCTTTGCTTTCCTTCCGTGCATTGCCTAGCCTTGCGTTGTCGTGCCTTAGCCTTGCCTCGCCTGACCGTGCCTTCCGTTGCGTTACCCTTTCCTTGCCTTGCAGTGCATTGCCTAGCCGTTCGTTGTCGTGCATTAGCCTTGCCTTGCCTCACCGTGCCTTGCCTTGTGTTACCCTTTCCTTCCCTATCCGTGCATTCCCTAGCTGTGCGTTGTATTGCCTTAGGCTTGTTTCTCCTTGCGGTGCCGTGCCTTCCGATACCCTTGCCTTGCCTTGCTTTCCCTTGCCTTCCTTGCCTCCCGTTATTGTTTGCTTGCCTTGCTGTGCAATGCCCAAACTTGTGTGGTCGTGCCTTGTTCTTGCCTTGCCTGACCGTGCCTTGCCTTGCGTTACCCTTTCTTTGCCTTGCCGTGCGTTGTCGTGCCTTAGCCTTGTTTCACCTTGTCATAGCCTTACTTGCGTTGCTTTGCTTTGCCTTGACTTCCTTGCCTTCCATTACTCTTTGCTTGCCTTCCGTGCATTGCCTAGACTTGCGTTGTCGTGCCTTGGCCTTTTTTCACCTTGCCATAGACTTGCTTGCGTTGCCTTGCCTTGCCTTGCATTCCTTGCCTTCCGTTACTCTTTACTTGCCTTGCCGTGCATTGCCTAGCCGTGCGTTGTCGTGCTTTAGCCTTGATTCCCCGTGCCGTGCCGTGCCTTTTGTTACACCTGCCTTGCTTGGCTTTGCCTTGCCTTCCTTTCCTTCTGTTACTCTTTCCTTGCCTTGCCATGCGCTGCCTAGCCTTGCGTTGTCGTGCATTAGCCTTGTGCTGCCTGACCGTCCCTTGCCTTGCGTTACCCTTTCCTTGCCTTGCAGTGCATTGCCTAGCCCTGCGTTGTCGTGCCTTAGCCTTTTTTCCCCTTGCCGTACCGTTCCTTCCGTTACTCTTGCCTTGCCTTGCTTTCCCTTGCCTTCCTTGCCTTCCGTTACTCTTTCCTTGCCTTGCCGTGCATTGCCTAGCCTTGCGTTGTCGTGCCTTAGCTTTCTTTCCCCTTTCCGTGCCGTTCCTTATCTTACCTTTGCCTTGCCTGGCTTTCCCTTGCTTTCTTTGCCTTCCGTTACTCTTTGCTTTCCTTCCGTGCATTGCCTAGCCTTGCGTTGTCGTGCCTTAGCCTTGCCCTGCCTGGCCGTGCCTTGCCTTGCGTTACCCTTTCCTTGCCTTGCCGTGCATTGCCTAGCCGTGCGTTGTCGTGCCTCAGCCTTTTTTCACCTTGACATAAACTTGCTTGCGTTGCCTTACTTTGCCTTGCATTCCTTGCCTTCCGTTACTCTTTGCTTGCCTTCCGTGCATTGCCTAGCCTTGCGTTGTCGTGCCTTAGCCTTTTTTCACCTTGCCATAGCCTTGCTTGCATTGCCTTGCTTTGCCTTGCATTCCTTGCCTTCCGTTACTCTTTGCTTGCCTTCCGTGCATTGCCTAGCCTTGCGTTGTCGTGCCTTAGCCTTGTTTCCCCTTTCGCTGCTGTGCCTTCCGTTACCCTTGCCTTGCCTTGCTTTCCCTTGCCTTCCTTTCCTTCCGTTACTCTGTACTTGCCTTGCCGTGCATTGCCAAGCCTTTCGTTGTCGTGCCTTAGCCTTGCCTCTCCTGGCCGTGCCTTGCCTTGCGTTACCGTTTCCTTGCCCTGCCGTGCATTGCCTAGCCGTGCGTTGTCGTGCATTAGCCTTACCTTGCCCCACCGTGCCTTCCCTTGCATTACCCTTTCCTTGCCTTGCCGGGCATTGCTTACCCGTGCGTTGTCGTGCCTTAGCCTTGTTTCCCATTGCCGTGCCGTTCCTTCCGTTACTCTTGCCTTGCCTTGCTTTCCCTTGCCTTCCCTGCCTTCCGTTACTCTTTCCTTGCCTTGCCGTGCATTGCCTAGCCTTGCGTTGTCGTGCCTTATTCTTGCCTTGTCTGACCGTGCCTTGCCTTGCGTTACCCTTTCCTGGCCTGGCCGTGCATTGCCTAGCCGTGCGTGGCCGTGCCTTAGCCTTGTTTCCCCTTGCCGTGCCGTTCCTTCCGTTACCCTTGCCTTGCCTTGCTTTCCCTTGCCTTCCTTGCCTTCCTTTACTCTTTGCTTACCTTCCGTGCATTGCATAGCCTTGCGTTGTCGTGCCTTAGCCTTTCCTCGCCTGACCGTGCCTTCCCTTGCGTTACCCTTTCCTTGCCTGGCCGTGCATTACCTAGCCGTGCGTTGTCGTGCCTTAGCCTTGCCTTGCCTCACCGTGCCTTTCCTTGCGTTACCCTTTCCTTGCCTTGCCGTGCATTGCCTAGCCTTGCGTTGTCGTGCCTTATTCTTGCCTTGCCTGACCGTGCCTTGCCTTGCGTTACCCTTTCCTTGACTTGCCGTGCATTGCCTAGGCGTGCGTTGTCGTGCCTTAGCCTTTTTTCACCTTGCCATAGCCTTGCTTGGGTTGCCTTGCTTTGCCTTGCATTCCTTGCCTTCTGTTACTCTTTGCTTGCCTTCCGTGCATTGCCTAGCCTTGCCTTGTCGTGCATTAGCCTTGCCTTGACTGACCGTGCCTTGCCTTTTGTTACACTTTCCTTGCCTTACCCTGGATTGCCTGGCAGTGCGTTGTCGTGCCTTAGCCTTGTTTCCCCTTGCCGTGCCGTTCTTTCCCTTACCCTTGCCTTGCCTTGATTTCCCTTGCTTTCCTTGCCTTCCGTTACTTTTTGCTTGCCTTCCGTTACTTTTTGCTTGCCTTCCGTGCATTGCCTAGCCTTGCGTTGTCGGGCCTTAGCCTTACCTCGACTGACCGTGCCTTGCCTTGCGTTACCCTTTCCTTGCCTTGCCGTGCATTGCGTAGTCGTGCGTTGTCGTGCCTTAGACTTGCCTCGCCTGACCGTTCCTTGCCTTCCGTTACGCTTTCCTTGCCTTGCTGTGCATTGCCTAGCCGTGCGTTGTCGTGCATTAGCCTTCCCTTGCCTCACCGTGCCTTGCCCTGCGTTACCCTTTCCTTGCCTTGCCGTGCATTGCCTAGCCGTGCGTTGTCGTGCCTTAGCCTTGTTTCCCCTTGCCGTGCCGTTCCTTCCGTTACCCTTGCCTTGCCTTGCTTTCCCTTGCCTTCCTTGCCTTCCGTTACTGTTTGCTTGCCTTGCCGTGCATTGCCCAAACTGGTGTTGTCGTACCTTATTCTTACGTTGCCTTGCCATCCCTTCCCTTGCGTTACCCTTTCCTTGCCTTGCCGTGCATTGCCTAGCAGTGCGTTGTCGTGCCATAGCCTTGTTTCCCCTTGCCATAGCCTTGCCTTGCCTTGCCGTCCTTTCCTTCCGTTAGTCTTTACTTGCCTTGCCGTGCATTGCCTAGCCTTGCGTTGTCGTGCCCTAGCCTTGCCTCGCCTGACCGTGCTTTGCCTGGCGTTACCCTTTCCTTACCTTGCCGTGCATTGCCTAGCCGTGCGTTGTCCGGCCTTAGCCTTGATTCCCATTGCCGTGCCATGCTTTTTGTTACACTGGCCTTGCCTGGCTTTGCCTTGCCTTCCTTTCCTTCCGTTACTCTTTCCTTGCCTTGCCGTGAATTGCCTAGCCTTGCGTTGTCGTGCATTATCCTTGCCTTCCTGACCGTGCCTTACCGTGCGTTACCCGTTCCTTGCCTTGCCGTGCATTGCCTACCCGTGCGTTGTCGTGCATTAGCCTTGCCTTGCCTCACCGTGCCTTCCCTTGCGTTACCCTTTCCTTGCCTGGCCGAGCATTGCCTATCCGTGCGTTGTCGTGCCTTAGCCTTGGTTCCCCTTGCCGTGCCGTGCCTTCCATTACCCTTGCATTGCCTTGCTTTGCCGTGCCTTCCTTGCCTTCCGTTACTCTTTGCTTCCCTTCCGTGCATTGCCTAGCCTTCCGTTGTCGTGCCTTAGCCTTGCTTCGCCTGACCGTGCCTTCCCTTGCGTTACCCTTTCCTTGCCTTGCAGTGCATTGCCTAGCCGTTCGTTGTCGTGCATTAGCCTTGCCTTGCCTCACCGTGCCTTGCCTTGGGTTACCCGTTCCTTCCCTATCCGTGCATTCCCTAGCTGTGCGTTGTAGTGCCTTAGCCTTGTTTCCCCTTGCGTTGCCGTGCCTTCCGTGACACTTGCCTTGCCTTGCTTTCCCTTGCCTTCCTTGCCTTCCGTTATTGTTTACTTGCCTTGCCCTGCATTGCCAAAACTTGTGTGGTCGTGCCTTTTTCTTGCCTTGCCTGACCGTGCCATGCCTTGCGTTACCCTTTCTTTGCCTTGCCGTGCATTGCCTAGCCTTTCGTTGTCGTGCCTTAGCCTTGCCTCTCCTGGCTGTGCCTTGCCTTGCATTACCGTTTCCTTGCCCTGCCGTGCATTGCCTAGCCGTGCGTTGTCGTGCCTTAGCCTTTTTTCACCTTGCCATAGCCTTGCTTACGTTGCCTTGCTTTGCCTTGCATTCCTTGCCTTCCTTTCCTTCCGTTACTCTTTCCTTGCCTTGCCGTGCATTGCCTAGTCCTGCGTTGTCGTGCCTTAGCCTTGTTTCCCCTTGCCGTGCCGTTCCTTCCGTTGCGCTTGCCTTCCCTTGCTTTCCCTTGCCTTCCTTGCCTTCCGTTACTCTTTGCTTGCCTTCCGTGCATTGCCTAGCCTTGCGTTGTCATGCCTTATCCTTGCCTCGACTGTCCGTGCCTTGCCTTGCGTTACCCTTTACTTGCCTTGCTGTGCATTGCCTAGCCTTGCGTTGTCGTGCCTTAGCCTTGTTTCCTCTTGGCGTGCCGTTCCTTCCCTTAACCTTGCATTGCCTTGCTTTCTCTTGCCTTCCTTTCCTTCCGTTACTCTTTCCTTGCCTTGCCGTGCACTACCTAGCCTTGCATTGTCGTGCGTTAGCCTTTCCTTGCCACACCGTGCCTTGCCTTGCGTTACCCTTTCCTTGCCTTGCCGTGCATTGCCTAGTCCTGCGTTGTCGTGCCTTAGCCTTGTTTCCCCTTGCCGTGCCGTTCCTTCCGTTACACTTGCCTTGCCTTGCTTTCCCTTCACTATCTTTCCTTCCGTTACTGTTTGCTTGCCTTGCCGTGCGTTGCCCAACCTTGTGTTGTCGTACCTTATTCTTACGTTGCCTTGCCATCCCTTCCCTTGCGTTACCCTTTCCTTGCCTTGCCGGGCATTGCCTAGCAGTGCGTTGTCGTGCCTTAGCCTTGTTTCCCCTTGCCATAGCCTTGCCTTGCCTTGCCGTACTTTCCTTCCGTTAGTCTTTACTTGCCTAGCCGTGCATTGCCTAGCCTTGCGTTGTCCTGCCCTAGCCTTGCCTCGCCTGACCGTGCTTTGCTTGGCGTTACCCTTTCCTTACCTTGCCGTGCATTGCCTAGCCGTGCGTTGTCCGGCGTTAGCCTTGTTTCCCATTGCCGTGCCATGCTTTTTGTTACACTGGCCTTGCCTGGCTTTGCCTTGCCTTCCTTTCCTTCCGTTACTCTTTCCTTGCCTTGCCGTGCATTGCCTAGCCTTGCGTTGTCGTGCCTTATTCTTGCCTTGCCTGACCGTGCCTTGCCTTGCGTTACCCTTTCCTTGCCTTGCCGTGCATTGCCTAGCCGTGCGTTGTCGTGCCTCAGCCTTTTTTCACCTTGACATAAACTTGCTTGCGTTGCCTTGCTTTGCCTTGCATTCCTTGCCTTCCGTTACTCTTTGCTTGCCTTCCGTGCATTGCCTAGGCTTGCGTTGTCGTGCCTTAGCCTTTTTTCACCTTGCCATAGCCTTGCTTGCACTGCCTTGCTTTGCCTTGCATTCCTTGCCTTCCGTTACTCTTTGCTTGCCTTCCGTGCATTGCCTAGCCTTGCGTTGTCGTGCCTTAGCCTTGTTTCCCCTTTCGCTGCTGTGCCTTCCGTTACCCTTGCCTTGCCTTGCTTTCCCTTGCCTTCCTTTCCTTCCGTTACTCTGTACTTGCCTTGCCGTGCATTGCCTAGCCTTTCGTTGTCGTGCCTTAGCCTTGCCTCTCCTGGCCGTGCCTTGCCTTGCGTTACCGTTTCCTTGCCCTGCCGTGCATTGCCTAGCCGTGCGTTGTCGTGCATTAGCCTTACCTTGCCCCACCGTGCCTTCCCTTGCATTACCCTTTCCTTGCCTTGCCGGGCATTGCTTACCCGTGCGTTGTCGTGCCTTAGCCTTGTTTCCCATTGCCGTGCCGTTCCTTCCGTTACTCTTGCCTTGCCTTGCTTTCCCTTGCCTTCCCTGCCTTCCGTTACTCTTTCCTTGCCTTGCCGTGCATTGCCTAGCCTTGCGTTGTCGTGCCTTATTCTTGCCTTGTCTGACCGTGCCTTGCCTTGCGTTACCCTTTCCTTGCCTTGCCGTGCATTGCCTAGCCTTGCGTTGTCGTGCCTTATTCTTGCCTTGCCTGACCGTGCCTTGCCTTGCGTTACCCTTTCCTTGACTTGCCGTGCATTGCCTAGCCGTGCGTTGTCGTGCCTTAGCCTTTTTTCACCTTGCCATAGCCTTGCTTGCATTGCCTTGCTTTGCCTTGCATTCCTTGCCTTCCGTTACTCTTTGCTTTCCTTCCGTGCATTGCCTAGCCTTGCGTTGTCGTGCCTTAGCCTTGCCTCGCCTGACCGTGCCTTCCCTTGCGTTACCCTTTCCTTGCCTTGCAGTGCATTGCCTAGCCGTTCGTTGTCGTGCATTAGCCTTGCCTTGCCTCACCGTGCCTTGCCTTGTGTTACACTTTCCTTCCCTATCCGTGCATTCCCTAGCTGTGCGTTGTATTGCCTTAGGCTTGTTTCCCCTTGCGGTGCCGTGCCTTCCGGTACCCTTGCCTTGCCTTGCTTTCCCTTGCCTTCCTTGCCTTCCGTTACTGTTTGCTTGCCTTGCTGTGCATTGCCCAAACTTGGGTGGTCGTGCCTTGTTCTTGCCTTGCCTGACCGTGCCTTGCCTTGCGTTACCCTTTCTTTGCCTTGCCGTGCATTGCCTAGCCGTGCGTTGTCGTGCCTTAGCCTTGTTTCACCTTGTCATAGCCTTACTTGCGTTGCTTTGCTTTGCCTTGACTTCCTTGCCTTCCATTACTCTTTGCTTGCCTTCCGTGCATTGCCTAGACTTGCGTTGTCGTGCCTTAGACTTTTTTCACCTTGCCATAGACTTGCTTGCGTTGCCTTGCCTTGCCTTGCATTCCTTGCCTTCCGTTACTCTTTGCTTGCCTTGCCGTGCATTGCCTAGCCGTGCGTTGTCGTGCTTTAGCCTTGATTCCCCGTGCCGTGCCGTGCCTTTTGTTACACCTGCCTTGCTTGGCTTTGCCTTGCCTTCCTTTCCTTCTGTTACTCTTTCCTTGCCTTGCCATGCGCTGCCTAGCCTTGCGTTGTCGTGCATTAGCCTTGTGCTGCCTGACCGTCCCTTGCCTTGCGTTACCCTTTCCTTGCCTTGCAGTGCATTGCCTAGCCCTGCGTTGTCGTGCCTTAGCCTTTTTTCCCCTTGCCGTACCGTTCCTTCCGTTACTCTTGCCTTGCCTTGCTTTCCCTTGCCTTCCTTGCCTTCCGTTACTCTTTCCTTGCCTTGCCGTGCATTGCCTAGCCTTGCGTTGTCGTGCCTTAGCTTTCTTTCCCCTTTCCGTGCCGTTCCTTATCTTACCTTTGCCTTGCCTGGCTTTCCCTTGCTTTCTTTGCCTTCCGTTACTCTTTGCTTTCCTTCCGTGCATTGCCTAGCCTTGCGTTGTCGTGCCTTAGCCTTGCCCTGCCTGGCCGTGCCTTGCCTTGCGTTACCCTTTCCTTGCCTTGCCGTGCATTGCCTAGCCGTGCGTTGTCGTGCCTCAGCCTTTTTTCACCTTGACATAAACTTGCTTGCGTTGCCTTACTTTGCCTTGCATTCCTTGCCTTCCGTTACTCTTTGCTTGCCTTCCGTGCATTGCCTAGCCTTGCGTTGTCGTGCCTTAGCCTTTTTTCACCTTGCCATAGCCTTGCTTGCATTGCCTTGCTTTGCCTTGCATTCCTTGCCTTCCGTTACTCTTTGCTTGCCTTCCGTGCATTGCCTAGCCTTGCGTTGTCGTGCCTTAGCCTTGTTTCCCCTTTCGCTGCTGTGCCTTCCGTTACCCTTGCCTTGCCTTGCTTTCCCTTCCCTTCCTTTCCTTCCGTTACTCTGTACTTGCCTTGCCGTGCATTGCCAAGCCTTTCGTTGTCGTGCCTTAGCCTTGCCTCTCCTGGCCGTGCCTTGCCTTGCGTTACCGTTTCCTTGCCCTGCCGTGCATTGCCTAGCCGTGCGTTGTCGTGCATTAGCCTTACCTTGCCCCACCGTGCCTTCCCTTGCATTACCCTTTCCTTGCCTTGCCGGGCATTGCTTACCCGTGCGTTGTCGTGCCTTAGCCTTGTTTCCCATTGCCGTGCCGTTCCTTCCGTTACTCTTGCCTTGCCTTGCTTTCCCTTGCCTTCCCTGCCTTCCGTTACTCTTTCCTTGCCTTGCCGTGCATTGCCTAGCCTTGCGTTGTCGTGCCTTATTCTTGCCTTGTCTGACCGTGCCTTGCCTTGCGTTACCCTTTCCTGGCCTGGCCGTGCATTGCCTAGCCGTGCGTGGCCGTGCCTTAGCCTTGTTTCCCCTTGCCGTGCCGTTCCTTCCGTTGCCCTTGCCTTGCCTTGCTTTCCCTTGCCTTCCTTGCATTCCGTTACACTTTGCTTACCTTCCGTGCATTGCATAGCCTTGCGTTGTCGTGCCTTAGCCTTTCCTCGCCTGACCGTGCCTTCCCTTGCGTTACCCTTTCCTTGCCTGGCCGTGCATTACCTAGCCGTGCGTTGTCGTGCCTTAACCTTGCCTTGCCTCACCGTGCCTTTCCTTGCGTTACCCTTTCCTTGCCTTGCCGTGCATTGCCTAGCCTTGCGTTGTCGTGCCTTATTCTTGCCTTGCCTGACCGTGCCTTGCCTTGCGTTACCCTTTCCTTGACTTGCCGTGCATTGCCTAGGCGTGCGTTGTCGTGCCTTAGCCTTTTTTCACCTTGCCATAGCCTTGCTTGGGTTGCCTTGCTTTGCCTTGCATTCCTTGCCTTCTGTTACTCTTTGCTTGCCTTCCGTGCATTGCCTAGCCTTGCCTTGTCGTTTATTAGCCTTGCCTTGACTGACCGTGCCTTGCCTTTTGTTACACTTTCCTTGCCTTACCCTGGATTGCCTGGCAGTGCGTTGTCGTGCCTTAGCCTTGTTTCCCCTTGCCGTGCCGTTCTTTCCCTTACCCTTGCCTTGCCTTGATTTCCCTTGCTTTCCTTGCCTTCCGTTACTTTTTGCTTGCCTTCCGTTACTTTTTGCTTGCCTTCCGTGCATTGCCTAGCCTTGCGTTGTCGTGCCTTAGCCTTACCTCGACTGACCGTGCCTTGCCTTGCGTTACCCTTTCCTTGCCTTGCCGTGCATTGCCGAGTCGTGCGTTGTCGTGCCTTAGACTTGCCTCGCCTGACCGTTCCTTGCCTTCCGTTACGCTTTCCTTGCCTTGCTGTGCATTGCCTAGCCGTGCGTTGTCGTGCATTAGCCTTCCCTTGCCTCACCGTGCCTTGCCCTGCGTTACCCTTTCCTTGCCTTGCCGTGCATTGCCTAGCCGTGCGTTGTCGTGCCTTAGCCTTGTTTCCCCTTGCCGTGCCGTTCCTTCCGTTACCCTTGCCTTGCCTTGCTTTCCCTTGCCTTCCTTGCCTTCCGTTACTGTTTGCTTGCCTTGCCGTGCATTGCCCAAACTGGTGTTGTCGTACCTTATTCTTACGTTGCCTTGCCATCCCTTCCCTTGCGTTACCCTTTCCTTGCCTTGCCGTGCATTGCCTAGCAGTGCGTTGTCGTGCCATAGCCTTGTTTCCCCTTGCCATAGCCTTGCCTTGCCTTGCCGTCCTTTCCTTCCGTTAGTCTTTACTTGCCTTGCCGTGCATTGCCTAGCCTTGCGTTGTCGTGCCCTAGCCTTGCCTCGCCTGACCGTGCTTTGCCTGGCGTTACCCTTTCCTTACCTTGCCGTGCATTGCCTAGCCGTGCGTTGTCCGGCCTTAGCCTTGATTCCCATTGCCGTTCCATGCTTTTTGTTACACTGGCCTTGCCTGGCTTTGCCTTGCCTTCCTTTCCTTCTGTTACTCTTTCCTTGCCTTGCCGTGAATTGCCTAGCCTTGCGTTGTCGTGCATTATCCTTGCCTTCCTGACCGTGCCTTACCGTGCGTTACCCGTTCCTTGCCTTGCTGTGCATTGCCTACCCGTGCGTTGTCGTGCATTAGCCTTGCCTTGCCTCACCGTGCCTTCCCTTGCGTTACCCTTTCCTTGCCTGGCCGAGCATTGCCTATCCGTGCGTTGTCGTGCCTTAGCCTTGGTTCCCCTTGCCGTGCCGTGCCTTCCATTACCCTTGCATTGCCTTGCTTTGCCGTGCCTTCCTTGCCTTCCGTTACTCTTTGCTTCCCTTCCGTGCATTGCCTAGCCTTCCGTTGTCGTGCCTTAGCCTTGCTTCGCCTGACCGTGCCTTCCCTTGCGTTACCCTTTCCTTGCCTTGCAGTGCATTGCCTAGCCGTTCGTTGTCGTGCATTAGCCTTGCCTTGCCTCACTGTGCCTTGCCTTGGGTTACCCGTTCCTTCCCTATCCGTGCATTCCCTAGCTGTGCGTTGTAGTGCCTTAGCCTTGTTTCCCCTTGCGTTGCCGTGCCTTCCGTGACACTTGCCTTGCCTTGCTTTCCCTTGCCTTCCTTGCCTTCCGTTATTGTTTACTTGCCTTGCCCTGCATTGCCCAAACTTGTGTGGTCGTGCCTTTTTCTTGCTTTGCCTGACCGTGCCATGCCTTGCGTTACCCTTTCTTTGCCTTGCCGTGCATTGCCTAGCCGTGCGTTGTCGTGCCTTAGCCTTGTTTCACCTTGTCATAGCCTTACTTGCGTTGCCTTGCTTTGCCTTGACTTCCTTGCCTTCCGTTACTCTTTGCTTGCCTTCCGTGCATTGTCTAGCCTTGCGTTGTCGTGCCTTAGCCTTTTTTCACCTTGCCATAGCCTTGCTTGCGTTGCCTTGCTTTGCCTTGCATTCCTTGCCTTCCGTTACTCTTTGCTTGCCTTCCGTGCATTGCCTAGCCTTGCGTTGTCGTGCCTTAGCCTTGCCTCGCCTGACCGTGCCTTGCCTTGCGTTACCCTTTCCTTGCCTGGCCTTTCATTGCCTAGGCGTGCGTTGCCGTGCCTTAGCCTTTTTTCCCCTTGCCGTGCCGTGCCTTTTGTTACACTTCCCTTGCCTTCCTTTGCCTTGCCTTCCTTTCCTTCCGTTACTCTTTCCTTGCCTAGCCGTGCATTTCCTAGAGTGGCGTTGTCGTGCATTAGCCTTGCCTCGCCTGACCGTGCCTTGCCTTGCGTTACCCTTTCCTTCCCTTGCCGTGCATTGCCTAGCTGTGCGTTGTCGTGCCTTAGCCTTGCCTCGCCTGACCGTTCCTTGCCTTCCGTTACCCTTTCCTTGCCTTGCCGTTCATTGCCTAGGCGTGCGTTGCCGTGCCTTAGCCTTTTTTCCCCTTGCCGTGCCGTTCCTTCCCTTACCCTTACCTTGCCTTGCTTTCCCTTGCTTTCCTTGCCTTGCGTTACTCTTTACTTACCTTCTGTGCATTGTCTAGCCTTGCGTGTTCGTGCCTTAGCCTTGCCTCGCCTGACAGTGCCTTGCCTTGCGTTACCCTTTCCTGGCCTGACCGTGCATTGCCTAGCTGTGCGTTGCCCTGCCTTAGCCTTGTTTCCCCTAGCCGTGCCGTTCCTTCCGTTACCCTTGCCTTGCCTTGCTTTCCCTTGCCTTCCTTGCCTTCCGTTACACTTTGCTTACCTTCCGTGCATTGCATAGCCTTGCGTTTTCGTGCCTTAGCCTTGCCTCGCCTGACCGTGCCTTCCCTTGCGTTACCCTTTCCTTGCCTGGCCGTGCATTACCTAGCCGTGCGTTGTCCTGCCTTAGCCTTGCCTTGCCTCACCGTGCCTTTCCTTGCGTTACCCTTTCCTTGCCTTGCCGTGCATTGCCTAGCCGTGCGTTGTCGTGCTTTAGCCTTGTTTCCCCTTGCCGTGCCGTGCCTTTTGTTACACTTGCCTTGCTTGGCTTTGCCTTGCCTTCCTTTCCTTCCGTTACTCTTTCCTTGCCTTGCCATGCACTGCCTAGCCTTGCGTTGTCGTGCATTAGCCTTGCCCTGCCTGACCGTGCCTTGCCTTGCGTTACCCTTTCCTTGACATGCCGTGCATTTCCTAGCCCTGCGTTGTCGTGCCTTAGCCTTGTTTACCCTTGCCGTGCCGTTCCTTCCGTTACTCTTGCCTTGCCTTGATTTCCCTTGCCTTCCCTGCCTTCCGTTACTCTTTCCTTGCTTTGCCGTGCATTGCCTAGCCTTGCGCTGTCGTGCCTTATTCTTGCCTTGTCTGACCGTGCCTTGCCTTGCATTACCCTTTCCTTGCCTTGCCGTGCATTGCCTAGCCGTGCGTTGTCGTTCCTTAGCCTTGTGTCACCTTGTCATATCCTTACTTGCGTTGCCTTGCTTTGCCTTGACTTCCTTGCCTTCCGTTACTCTTTGCTTGCCTTCCGTGCATTGCCTAGCCTTGCGTTGTCGTGCCTTAGACTTTTTTCACCTTGCTATAGCCTTGCTTGCGTTGCGTTGCTTTCCCTTGTCTTCCTTGCCTTCCGTTACTGTTTGCTTGCCTTGCCGTGCATTGCCCAACCTTGTGTTGTCGTACCTTATTCTTACGTTGCCTTGCCATCCCTTCCCTTGCGTTACCCTTTCCTTGCCTTGCCGGGCATTGCCTAGCAGTGCGTTGTCGTGCCTTAGCCTTGTTTCCCCTTGCCATAGCCTTGCCTTGCCTTGCCGTCCTTTCCTTCCGTTAGTCTTTACTTGCCTTGCCGTGCATTGCCTAGCCTTGCGTTGTCGTGCCCTAGCCTTGCCTCGCCTGACCGTGCTTTGCTTGGCGTTACCCTTTCCTTACCTTGCCGTGCATTGCCTAGCCGTGCGTTGTCCGGCCTTAGCCTTGTTTCCCATTGCCGTGCCATGCTTTTTGTTACACTGGCCTTGCCTGGGTTTCCTTGCCTTCCTTTCCTTCCGTTACTCTTTCCTTGCCTTGCCGTGCATTGCCTAGCCTTGCGTTGTCGTGCCTTATTCTTGCCTTGCGTGACCGTGCCTTGCCTTGCGTTACCCTTTCCTTGCCTTTACGTGCATTGCCTAGCCGTGCGTTTTCGTGCCTTAGCCTTTTTTCACGTTGCCATAGACTTGCTTGCGTTGCCTTGCTTTGCCTTGCATTCCTTGCCTTCCGTTACTCTTTGCTTGCCTTCCGTGCATTGCCTAGCCTTGCGTTGTCGTGCCTTAGCCTTTTTTCACCTTGCCATAGCCTTGCTTGCATTGCCTTGCTTTGCCTTGCATTCCTTGCCTTCCGTTACTCTTTGCTTTCCTTCCGTGCATTGCCTAGCCTTGCGTTGTCGTGCCTTAGCCTTGCCTCGCCTGACCGTGCCTTCCCTTGCGTTACCCTTTCCTTGCCTTGCAGTGCATTGCCTAGCCGTTCGTTGTCGTGCATTAGCCTTGCCTTGCCTCACCGTGCCTTGCCTTGTGTTACCCTTTCATTCCCTATCCGTGCATTCCCTAGCTGTGCGTTTTATTGCCTTAGGCTTGTTTCCCCTTGCGGTGCCGTGCCTTCCGGTACCCTTGCCTTGCCTTGCTTTCCCTTGCCTTCCTTGCCTCCCGTTATTGTTTGCTTGCCTTGCTGTGCATTGCCCAAACTTGTGTGGTCGTGCCTTGTTCTTGCCTTGCCTGACCGTGCCTTGCCTTGCGTTACCCTTTCTTTGCCTTGCCGTGCATTGCCTAGCCGTGCGTTGTCGTGCCTTAGCCTTGTTTCACCTTGTCATAGCCTTACTTGCGTTGCTTTGCTTTGCCTTGACTTCCTTGCCTTCCATTACTCTTTGCTTGCCTTCCGTGCATTGCCTAGACTTGCGTTGTCGTGCCTTGGCCTTTTTTCACCTTGCCATAGACTTGCTTCCGTTGCCTTGCCTTGCCTTGCATTCCTTGCCTTCCGTTACTCTTTACTTGCCTTGCCGTGCATTGCCTAGCCGTGCGTTGTCGTGCTTTAGCCTTGATTCCCCGTGCCGTGCCGTGCCTTTTGTTACACCTGCCTTCCTTGGCTTTGCCTTGCCTTCCTTTCCTTCTGTTACTCTTTCCTTGCCTTGCCATGCGCTGCCTAGCCTTGCGTTGTCGTGCATTAGCCTTGTGCTGCCTGACCGTCCCTTGCCTTGCGTTACCCTTTCCTTGCCTTGCAGTGCATTGCCTAGCCCTGCGTTGTCGTGCCTTAGCCTTTTTTCCCCTTGCCGTACCGTTCCTTCCGTTACTCTTGCCTTGCCTTGCTTTCCCTTGCCTTCCTTGCCTTCCGTTACTCTTTCCTTGCCTTGCCGTGCATTGCCTAGCCTTGCGTTGTCGTGCCTTAGCTTTGTTTCCCCTTTCCGTGCCGTTCCTTATCTTACCTTTGTCTTGCCTGGCTTTCCCTTGCTTTCTTTGCCTTCCGTTACTCTTTGCTTTCCTTCCGTGCATTGCCTAGCCTTGCGTTGTCGTGCCTTAGCCTTGCCCTGCCTAAACGTGCCTTGCCTTGCGTTACCCTTTCCTTGCCTTGCCGTGCATTGCCTAGCCCTGGGTTGTCGATCCTTAGCCTTGTTTCCCCTTGCCGTGCCGTTCCTTCCGTTACTCTTGCCTTGTCTTGCTTTCCCTTGCCTTCCTTGCCTTCCGTTACCCTTTCCTTGCCTTGCCGTGCATTGCCTAGACGTGCGTTGTCGTGCCTTAGCCTTTTTTCACCTTGACATAGCCTTGCTTGCGTTGCCTTGCTTTGCCTTGCCTTCCTTTCCTTCCGTTACTCTTTACTTGCCTTGCCGTGCATTGCCAAGCCTTGCGTTGTCGTGCCTTAGCCTTGCCTCGCCTGGCCGTGCCTTGCCTTGCGTTACCGTTTCCTTGCCTTGCCGTGCATTGCCTAGCCGTGCGTTGTCGTGCATTAGCCTTACCTTGCCCCACCGTGCCTTCCCTTGCATTACCCTTTCCTTGCCTGGCCGTGCTTTGCCTAGCCGTGCGTTGTCGTGCCTTAGCCTTGTTTCCCCCTGCCATAGCCTTGCCTTGCCTTGCCGTCCTTTCCTTCCGTTACTCTTTACTTCCCTTGCCGTGCATTGCCTAGCCTTGCGTTTTCGTGCCTTAGCCTTGCCTCGCCTGACGGTTCCTTCCCGTGCGTTAACCTTTCCTTGCCTTGCCGGGCATTGCTTACCCGTGCGTTGTCGTGCCTTAGCCTTGTTTCCCATTGCCGTGCCGTTCCTTCCGTTACTCTTGACTTGCCTTGCCTTCCCTTGCCTTCCTTGCCTTCCGTTACTCTTTCCTTGGCTTGCCGTGCATTGCCTAGCCTTGCGTTGTCGTGCATTAGCCTTACCTTGACTAACCGTGCCTTGCCTTGAGTTACCCTTTTCTTTGCCTTCCCGTGCATTGCCTAGCCCGGCGTTGTCGTGCCTTAGCCTTGTTTCCCCTTTCCGTGCCGTTCCTCATCTTACCTTTGCCTTGCCTGGCTTTCCCTTGCTTTCTTTGCCTTCTGTTACTCTTTGCTTTCCTTCCGTGCATTGCCTAGCCTTGCGTTGTCGTGCCTTAGCCTTGCCCTGCCTGACCGTGCCTTGCCTTGCGTTACCCTTTCCTTGCCTTGCCGTGCATTGCCTAGCCGTGCGTTGTCGTGCCTTAGCCTTTTTTCACCTTGCCATAGCCTTGCTTACGTTGCCTTGCTTTGCCTTGCATTCCTTGCCTTCCTTTCCTTCCGTTACTCTTTCCTTGCTTTGCCATGCATTGCCTAGTCCTGCGTTGTCGTGCCTTAGCCTTGTTTCCCCTTACCGTGCCGTTCCTTCCGTTGCCCTTGCCTTCCCTTGCTTTCCCTTGCCTTCCTTGCCTTCCGTTACTCTTTGCTTGCCTTCCGTGCATTGCCTAGCCTTGCGTTGTCGTGCCTTAGCCTTGTTTCCTCTTGGCGTGCCGTTCCTTCCCTTAACCTTGCATTGCCTTGCTTTCTCTTGCCTTCCTTTCCTTCCGTTACTCTTTCCTTGCCTTGCCGTGCACTACCTAGCCTTGCATTGTCGTGCGTTAGCCTTTCCTTGCCACACCGTGCCTTGCCTTGCGTTACCCTTTCCTTGCCTTGCCGTGCATTGCCTAGTCCTGCGTTGTCGTGCCTTAGCCTTGTTTCCCCTTGCCGTGCCGTTCCTTCCGTTACACTTGCCTTGCCTTGCTTTCCCTTCACTATCTTTCCTTCCGTTACTGTTTGCTTGCCTTGCCGTGCATTGCCCAACCTTGTGTTGTCGTACCTTATTCTTACGTTGCCTTGCCATCCCTTCCCTTGCGTTACCCTTTCCTTGCCTTGCCGGGCATTGCCTAGCAGTGCGTTGTCGTGCCTTAGCCTTGTTTCCCCTTGCCATAGCCTTGCCTTGCCTTGCCGTACTTTCCTTCCGTTAGTCTTTACTTGCCTTGCCTTGCATTGCCTAGCCTTGCGTTGTCCTGCCCTAGCCTTGCCTCGCCTGACCGTGCTTTGCTTGGCGTTTCCCTTTCCTTACCTTGCCGTGCATTGCCTAGCCGTGCGTTGTCCGGCGTTAGCCTTGTTTCCCATTGCCGTGCCATGCTTTTTGTTACACTGGCCTTGCCTGGCTTTGCCTTGCCTTCCTTTCCTTCCGTTACTCTTTCCCTGCCTTGCCGTGCATTGCCTAGCCTTGCGTTGTCGTGCCTTATTCTTGCCTTGCCTGACCGTGCCTTGCCTTGCGTTACCCTTTCCTTGCCTTGCCGTGCATTGCCTAGCCGTGCGTTGTCGTGCCTTAGCCTTTTTTCACCTTGCCATAGCCTTGCTTGCATTGCCTTGCTTTGCCTTGCATTCCTTGCCTTCCGTTACTCTTTGCTTGCCTTCCGTGCATTGCCTAGCCTTGCGTTGTCGTGCCTTAGCCTTTTTTCACCTTGCCATAGCCTTGCTTGCATTGCCTTGCTTTGCCTTGCATTCCTTGCCTTCCGTTACTCTTTGCTTGCCTTCCGTGCATTGCCTAGCCTTGCGTTGTCGTGCCTTAGCCTTGTTTCCCCTTTCGCTGCTGTGCCTTCCGTTACCCTTGCCTTGCCTTGCTTTCCCTTGCCTTCCTTTCCTTCCGTTACTCTGTACTTGCCTTGCCGTGCATTGCCAAGCCTTTCGTTGTCGTGCCTTAGCCTTGCCTCTCCTGGCCGTGCCTTGCCTTGCGTTACCGTTTCCTTGCCCTGCCGTGCATTGCCTAGCCGTGCGTTGTCGTGCATTAGCCTTACCTTGCCCCACCGTTCCTTCCCTTGCATTACCCTTTCCTTGCCTTGCCGGGCATTGCTTACCCGTGCGTTGTCGTGCCTTAGCCTTGTTTCCCATTGCCGTGCCGTTCCTTCCGTTACTCTTGCCTTGCCTTGCTTTCCCTTGCCTTCCCTGCCTTCCGTTACTCTTTCCTTGCCTTGCCGTGCATTGCCTAGCCTTGCGTTGTCGTGCCTTATTCTTGCCTTGTCTGACCGTGCCTTGCCTTGCGTTACCCTTTCCTGGCCTGGCCGTGCATTGCCTAGCCGTGCGTGGCCGTGCCTTAGCCTTGTTTCCCCTTGCCGTGCCGTTCCTTCCGTTACCCTTGCCTTGCCTTGCTTTCCCTTGCCTTCCTTTCCTTCCGTTACTCTGTACTTGCCTTGCCGTGCATTGCCAAGCCTTTCGTTGTCGTGCCTTAGCCTTGCCTCTCCTGGCCGTGCCTTGCCTTGCGTTACCGTTTCCTTGCCCTGCCGTGCATTGCCTAGCCGTGCGTTGTCGTGCATTAGCCTTACCTTGCCCCACCGTGCCTTCCCTTGCATTACCCTTTCCTTGCCTTGCCGGGCATTGCTTACCCGTGCGTTGTCGTGCCTTAGCCTTGTTTCCCATTGCCGTGCCGTTCCTTCCGTTACTCTTGCCTTGCCTTGCTTTCCATTGCCTTCCCTGCCTTCCGTTACTCTTTCCTTGCCTTGCCGTGCATTGCCTAGCCTTGCGTTGTCGTGCCTTATTCTTGCCTTTTCTGACCGTGCCTTGCCTTGCGTTACCCTTTCCTGGCCTGGCCGTGCATTGCCTAGCCGTGCGTGGCCGTGCCTTAGCCTTGTTTCCCCTTGCCGTGCCGTTCCTTCCGTTACCCTTGCCTTGCCTTGCTTTCCCTTGCCTTCCTTGCCTTCCTTTACTCTTTGCTTACCTTCCGTGCATTCCATAGCCTTGCGTTGTCGTGCCTTAGCCTTTCCTCGCCTGACCGTGCCTTCCCTTCCGTTACCCTTTCCTTGCCTGGCCGTGCATTACCTAGCCGTGCGTTGTCGTGCCTTAGCCTTGCCTTGCCTCACCGTGCCTTTCCTTGCGTTACCCTTTCCTTGCCTTGCCGTGCATTGCCTAGCCTTGCGTTGTCGTGCCTTATTCTTGCCTTGCCTGACCGTGCCTTGCCTTGCGTTACCCTTTCCTTGACTTGTCGTGCATTGCCTAGGCGTGCGTTGTCGTGCCTTAGCCTTTTTTCACCTTGCCATAGCCTTGCTTGGGTTGCCTTGCTTTGCCTTGCATTCCTTGCCTTCTGTTACTCTTTGCTTGCCTTCCGTGCATTGCCTCGCCTTGCCTTGTCGTGCATTAGCCTTGCCTTGACTGACCGTGCCTTGCCTTTTGTTACACTTTCCTTGCCTTACCCTGCATTGCCTGGCAGTGCGTTGTCGTGCCTTAGCCTTGTTTCCCCTTGCCGTGCCGTTCTTTCCCTTACCCTTGCCTTGCCTTGATTTCCCTTGCTTTCCTTGCCTTCCGTTACTTTTTGCTTGCCTTCCGTGCATTGCCTAGCCTTGCGTTGTCCGGCCTTAGCCTTGATTCCCATTGCCGTTCCATGCTTTTTGTTACACTGGCCTTGCCTGGCTTTGCCTTGCGTTCCTTTCCTTCCGTTACTCTTTCCTTGCCTTGCCGTGAATTGCCTAGCCTTGCGTTGTCGTGCATTATCCTTGCCTTCCTGACCGTGCCTTACCGTGCGTTACCCGTTCCTTGCCGTGCTGTGCATTGCCTACCCGTGCGTTGTCGTGCATTAGCCTTGCCTTCCCTCACCGTGCCTTCCCTTGCGTTACCCTTTCCTTCCCTGGCCGTTCATTGCCTATCCGTGCGTTGTCGTGCCTTAGCCTTGGTTCCCCTTGCCGTGCCGTGCCTTCCATTACCCTTGCATTGCCTTGCTTTGCCGTGCCTTCCTTGCCTTCCGTTACTCTTTGCTTCCCTTCCGTGCATTGCCTAGCCTTCCGTTGTCGTGCCTTAGCCTTGCCTCGCCTGACCGTGCCTTCCCTTGCGTTACCCTTTCCTTGCCTTGCAGTGCATTGCCTAGCCGTTCGTTGTCGTGCATTAGCCTTGCCTTGCCTCACCGTGCCTTGACTTGGGTTACCCGTTCCTTCCCTATCCGTGCATTCCCTAGATGTGCGTTGTAGTGCCTTAGCCTTGTTTCCCCTTGCGTTGCCGTGCCTTCCGTGACACTTGCCTTGCCTTGCTTTCCCTTGCCTTCCTTGCCTTCCGTTATTGTTTACTTGCCTTGCCCTGCATTGCCCAAACTTGTGTGGTCGTGCCTTTTTCTTGCCTTGCCTGACCGTGCCATGCCTTGCGTTACCCTTTGCCTTGCCGTGCATTGCCTAGCCGTGCGTTGTCGTGCCTTAGCCTTGTTTCACCTTGTCATAGCCTTACTTGCGTTGCCTTGCTTTGCCTTGACTTCCTTGCCTTCCGTTACTCTTTGCTTGCCTTCCGTGCATTGTCTAGCCTTGCGTTGTCGTGCCTTAGCCTTTTTTCACCTTGCCATAGCCTTGCTTGCGTTGCCTTGCTTTGCCTTGCATTCCTTGCCTTCCTTTACTCTTTGCTTGCCTTCCGTGCATTGCCTAGCCTTGCGTTGTCGTGCCTTAGCCTTGCCTCGCCTGACCGTGCCTTGCCTTGCGTTACCCTTTCCTTGCCTGGCCGTTCATTGCCTAGGCGTGCGTTGCCGTGCTTTAGCCTTTTTTCCCCTTGCCGTGCCGTGCCTTTTGTTACACTTCCCTTGCCTTCCTTTGCCTTGCCTTCCTTTCCTTCCGTTACTCTTTCCTTGCCTAGCCGTGCATTTCCTAGAGTGGCGTTGTCGTGCATTAGCCTTGCCTCGCCTGACCGTGCCTTGCCTTGCGTTACCCTTTCATTGCCTTGCCGTGCATTGCCTAGCTGTGCGTTGTCGTGCCTTAGCCTTGCCTCGCCTGACCGTTCCTTGCCTTCCGTTACCCTTTCCTTGCCTTGCCGTGCATTGCCTAGCCGTGCGTTGTCGTGCCTTAGGCTTTTTTCCCCTTGCCGTGCCGTTCCTTCCCTTACACTTACCTTGCCTTGCTTTCCCTTGCTTTCCTTGCCTTGCGTTACTCTTTACTTACCTTCTGTGCATTGTCTAGCCTTGCGTGTTCGTGCCTTAGCCTTGCCTCGCCTGACAGTGCCTTGCCTTGCGTTACCCTTTCCTGGCCTGACCGTGCATTGCCTAGCTGTGCGTTGCCGTGCCTTAGCCTTGTTTCCCCTAGCCGTGCCGTTCCTTCCGTTACCCTTGCCTTGCCTTGCTTTCCCTTGCCTTCCTTGCCTTCCGTTACACTTTGCTTTCCTTCCGTGCATTGCATAGCCTTGCGTTTTCGTGCCTTAGCCTTGCCTCGCCTGACCGTGCCTTCCCTTGCGTTACCCTTTCCTTGCCTGGCCGTGCATTACCTAGCCGTGCGTTGTCGTGCCTTAGCCTTGCCTTGCCTCACCGTGCCTTTCCTTGCGTTACACTTTCCTTGCCTTGCCGTGCATTGCCTAGCCGTGCGTTGTCGTGCTTTAGCCTTGTTTCCCCTTGCCGTGCCGTGCCTTTTGTTACACTTGCCTGGCTTGGCTTTGCCTTGCCTTCCTTTCCTTCCGTTACTCTTTCCTTGCCTTGCCATGCACTGCCTAGCCTTGCGTTGTCGTGCATTAGCCTTGCCCTGCCTGACCGTGCCTTGCCTTGCGTTACCCTTTCCTTGCCTTGCCGTGCATTGCCTAGCCGTGCGTTGTCGTGCTTTAGCCTTGTTTACCCTTGCTGTGCCGTTCCTTCCGTTACTCTTGCCTTGCCTTGCTTTCCCTTGCCTTCCCTGCCTTCCGTTACTCTTTACTTCCCTTGCCGTGCATTGCCTAGCCTTGCGTTTTCGTGCCTTAGCGTTGCCTCGCCTGACGGTTCCTTCCCGTGCGTTAACCTTTCCTTGCCTTGCCAGGCATTGCTTACCCGTGAGTTGTCGTGCCTTAGCCTTGTTTCCCATTGCCGTGCCGTTCCTTCCGTTACTCTTGACTTGCCTTGCTTTCCCTTGCCTTCCTTGCCCTCCGTTACTCTTTCCTTGGCTTGCCGTGCATTGCCTAGCCTTGCGTTGTCGTGCATTAGCCTTACCTTGACTGACCGTGCCTTGCCTTGAGTTACCCTTTCCTTGCCTTCCCGTGCATTGCCTAGCCCTGCGTTGTCGTGCCTTAGCCTTGTTTCCCCTTTCCGTGCCGTTCCTCATCTTACCTTTGCCTTGCCTGGCTTTCCCTTGCTTTCTTTGCCTTCTGTTACTCTTTGCTTTCCTTCCGTGCATTGCCTAGCCTTGCGTTGTCGTGCCTTAGCCTTGTTTCCCCTTTCGCTGCTGTGCCTTCCGTTACCCTTGCCTTGCCTTGCTTTCCCTTGCCTTCCTTTCCTTCCGTTACTCTGTACTTGCCTTGCCGTGCATTGCCTAGCCTTTCGTTGTCGTGCCTTAGCCTTGCCCTGCCTGACCGTGCCTTGCCTTTTGTTACACTTTCCTTGCCTTACCCTGGATTGCCTGGCAGTGCGTTGTCGTGCCTTAGCCTTGTTTCCCCTTGCCGTGCCGTTCTTTCCCTTACCCTTGCCTTGCCTTGATTTCCCTTGCTTTCCTTGCCTTCCGTTACTTTTTGCTTGCCTTCCGTGCATTGCCTAGCCTTGCGTTGTCGTGCCTTAGCCTTACCTCGACTGACCGTGCCTTGCCTTGCGTTACCCTTTCCTTGCCTTGCCGTGCATTGCCTAGTCGTGCGTTGTCGTGCCTTAGACTTGCCTCGCCTGACCGTTCCTTGCCTTCCGATACGCTTTCCTTGCCTTGCTGTGCATTGCCTAGCCGTGCGTTGTCGTGCATTAGCCTTAACTTGCCTCACCGTGCCTTGCCCTGCGTTACCCTTTCCTTGCCTTGCCCTGCATTGCCTAGCCGTGCGTTGTCGTGCCTTAGCCTTGTTTCCCCTTGCCGTGCCGTTCCTTCCGTTACCCTTGCCTTGCCTTGCTTTCCCTTGCCTTCCTTGCCTTCCGTTACGGTTTGCTTGCCTTGCCGTGCATTGCCCAACCTGGTGTTGTCGTACCTTATTCTTACGTTGCCTTGCCATCCCTTCCCTTGCGTTACCCTTTCCTTGCCTTGCCGTGCATTGCCTAGCAGCGCGTTGTCGTGCCATAGCCTTGTTTCCCCTTGCCATAGCCTTGCCTTGCCTTGCCGTCCTTTCCTTCCGTTACTCTTTACTTGCCTTGCCGTGCATTCCCTAGCCTTGCGTTGTCGTGCCCTAGCCTTGCCTCGCCTGACCGTGCTTTGCCTGGCGTTACCCTTTCCTTACCTTGCCGTGCATTGCCTAGCCGTGCGTTGTCCGGCCTTAGCCTTGATTCCCATTGCCGTTCCATGCTTTTTGTTACACTGGCCTTGCCTGGCTTTGCCTTGCCTTCCTTTCCTTCCGTTACTCTTTCCTTGCCTTGCCGTGAATTGCCTAGCCTTGCGTTGTCGTGCATTATCCTTGCCTTCCTGACCGTGCCTTACCGTGCGTTACCCGTTCCTTGCCTTGCTGTGCATTGCCTACCCGTGCGTTGCCGTGCATTAGCCTTGCCTTGCCTCACCGTGCCTTCCCTTGCGTTACCCTTTCCTTGCCTGGCCGTGCATTGCCTATCCGTGCGTTGTCGTGCCTTAGCCTTGGTTCCCCTTGCCGTGCCGTGCCTTCCATTACCCTTGCATCCGTTGTCGTGCCTTAGCCTTGCCTCGCCTGACCGTGCCTTCCCTTGCGTTACTCTTTACTTGCCTTGCCGTGCATTGCCTAGCCGTTCGTTGTCGTGCATTAGCCTTGCCTTGCCTCACCGTGCCTTGCCTTGGGTTACCCGTTCCTTCCCTATTCGTGCATTCCCTAGCTGTGCGTTGTAGTGCCTTAGCCTTGTTTCCCCTTGCGTTGCCGTGCCTTCCGTGACACTTGCCTTGCCTTGCTTTCCCTTGCCTTCCTTGCCTTCCGTTATTGTTTACTTGCCTTGCCCTGCATTGCCCAAACTTGTGTGGTCGTGCCTTTTTCTTGCCTTGCCTGACCGTGCCATGCCTTGCGTTACCCTTTCTTTGCCTTGCCGAGCATTGCCTAGCCGTGCGTTGTCGTGCCTTAGCCTTGTTTCACCTTGTCATAGCCTTACTTGCGTTGCCTTGCTTTGCCTTGACTTCCTTGCCTTCCGTTACTCTTTGCTTGCCTTCCGTGCATTGTCTAGCCTTGCGTTGTCGTGACTTAGCCTTTTTTCACCTTGCCATAGCCTTGCTTGCGTTGCCTTGCTTTGCCTTGCATTCCTTGCCTTCCGTTACTCTTTGCTTGCCTTCCGTGCATTGCCTAGCCTTGCGTTGTCGTGCCTTAGCCTTGCCTCGCCTGACCGTGCCTTGCCTTGCGTTACCCTTTCCTTGCCTGGCCGTTCATTGCCTAGGCGTGCGTTGCCGTGCCTTAGCCTTTTTTCCCCTTGCCGTGCCGTGCCTTTTGTTACACTTCCGTTGCCTTCCTTTGCCTTGCCTTCCTTTCCTTCCGTTACTCTTTCCTTGCCTAGCCGTGCATTTCCTAGAGTGGCGTTGTCGTGCATTAGCCTTGCCTCGCCTGACCGTGCCTTGCCTTGCGTTACCCTTTCCTTGCCTTGCCGTGCATTGCCTAGCTGTGCGTTGTCGTGCCTTAGCCTTGCCTCGCCTGACCGTTCCTTGCCTTCCGTTACCCTTTCCTTGCCTTGCCGTGCATTGCCTAGCCGTGCGTTGTCGTGCCTTAGGTTTTGTTCCCCTTGCCGTGCCGTTCCTTCCCTTACCCTTACCTTGCCTTGCTTTCCCTTGCTTTCCTTGCCTTGCGTTACTCTTTACTTACCTTCTGTGCATTGTCTAGCCTTGCGTGTTCGTGCCTTAGCCTTGCCTCGCCTGACAGTGCCTTGCCTTGCGTTACCCTTTCCTGGCCTGACCGTGCATTGCCTAGCTGTGCGTTGCCCTGCCTTAGCCTTGTTTCCCCTAGCCGTGCCGTTCCTTCCGTTACCCTTGCCTTGCCTTGCTTTCCCTTGCCTTCCTTGCCTTCCGTTACACTTTGCTTTCCTTCCGTGCATTGCATAGCCTTGCGTTTTCGTGCCTTAGCCTTGCCTCTCCTGACCGTGCCTTCCCTTGCGTTACCCTTTCCTTGCCTGGCCGTGCATTACCTAGCCGTGCGTTGTCGTGCCTTAGCCTTGCGTTGCCTCACCTTGCCTTGCGTTACCCTTTCCTTGCCTTGCCGTGCATTGCCTAGCCGTGCGTTGTCGTGCTTTAGCCTTGTTTCCCCTTGCCGTGCCGTGCCTTTTGTTACACTTGCCTTGCTTGGCTTTGCCTTGCCTTCCTTTCCTTCCGTTACTCTTTCCTTGCCTTGCCATGCACTGCCCAGCCTTGCGTTGTCGTGCATTATCCTTGCCCTGCCTGACCGTGCCTTGCCTTGCGTTACCCTTTCCTTGCCTTGCCGTGCATTGCCTAGCCGTGCGTTGTCGTGCCTTAGCCTTGTTTACCCTTGCCGTGCCGTTCCTTCCGTTACTCTTGCCTTGCCTTGCTTTCCCTTGCCTTCCCTGCCTTCCGTTACTCTTTACTTCCCTTGCCGTGCATTGCCTAGCCTTGCGTTTTCGTGCCTTAGCGTTGCCTCGCCTGACGGTTCCTTCCCGTGCGTTAACCTTTCCTTGCCTTGCCAGGCATTGCTTACCCGTGAGTTGTCGTGCCTTAGCCTTGTTTCCCATTGCCGTGCCGTTCCTTCCGTTACTCTTGACTTGCCTTGCTTTCCCTTGCCTTCCTTGCCCTCCGTTACTCTTTCCTTGGCTTGCCGTGCATTGCCTAGCCTTGCGTTGTCGTGCATTAGCCTTACCTTGACTGACCGTGCCTTGCCTTGAGTTACCCTTTCCTTGCCTTCCCGTGCATTGCCTAGCCCTGCGTTGTCGTGCCTTAGCCTTGTTTCCCCTTTCCGTGCCGTTCCTCATCTTACCTTTGCCTTGCCTGGCTTTCCCTTGCTTTCTTTGCCTTCTGTTACTATTTGCTTTCCTTCCGTGCATTGCCTAGCCTTGCATTGTCGTGCCTTAGCCTTGCCCTGCCTGACCGTGCCTTGCCTTGCGTTACCCTTTCCTTGCCTTGCCGTGCATTGCCTAGCCGTGCGTTGTCGTGCCTTAGCCTTTTTTCACCTTGCCATAGCCTTGCTTACGTTGCCTTGCTTTGCCTTGCATTCCTTCCCTTCCTTTCCTTCCGTTACTCTTTCCTTGCCTTGCCGTGCATTGCCTAGTCCTGCGTTGTCGTGCCTTAGCCTTGTTTCCCCTTGCCGTGCCGTTCCTTCCGTTGCCCTTGCCTTCCCTTGCTTTCCCTTGCCTTCCTTGCCTTCCGTTACTCTTTGCTTGCCTTCCGTGCATTGCCTAGCCTTGCGTTGTCATGCCTTAGCCTTGCCTCGACTGACCGTGCCTTGCCTTGCGTTACCCTTTGCTTGCCTTGCTGTGCATTGCCTAGCCTTGCGTTGTCGTGCCTTAGCCTTGTTTCCTCTTGGCGTGCCGTTCCTTCCCTTAACCTTGCATTGCCTTGCTTTCTCTTGCCTTCCTCTCCTTCCGTTACTCTTTCCTTGCCTTGCCGTGCACTACCTAGCCTTGCATTGTCGTGCGTTAGCCTTTCCTTGCCACACCGTGCCTTGCCTTGCGTTACCCTTTCCTTGCCTTGCCGTGCATTGCCTAGTCCTGCGTTGTCGTGCCTTAGCCTTGTGTCCCCTTGCCGTGCCGTTCCTTCCGTTACACTTGCCTTGCCTTGCTTTCCCTTCACTATCTTTCCTTCCGTTACTGTTTGCTTGCCTTGCCGTGCGTTGCCCAACCTTGTGTTGTCGTACCTTATTCTTACGTTGCCTTGCCATCCCTTCCCTTGCGTTACCCTTTCCTTGCCTTGCCGGGCATTGCCTAGCAGTGCGTTGTCGTGCCTTAGCCTTGTTTCCCCTTGCCATAGCCTTGCCTTGCCTTGCCGTACTTTCCTTCCGTTAGTCTTTACTTGCCTAGCCGTGCATTGCCTAGCCATGCGTTGTCCTGCCCTAGCCTTGCCTCGCCTGACCGTGCTTTGCTTGGCGCTACCCTTTCCTTACCTTGCCGTGCATTGCCTAGCCGTGCGTTGTCCGGCGTTAGCCTTGTTTCCCATTGCCGTGCCATGCTTTTTGTTACACTGGCCTTGCCTGGCTTTGCCTTGCCTTCCTTTCCTTCCGTTACTCTTTCCTTGCCTTGCCGTGCATTGCCTAGCCTTGCGTTGTCGTGCCTTATTCTTGCCTTGCCTGACCGTGCCTTGCCTTGCGTGACCCTTTCCTTGCCTTGCCGTGCATTGCCTAGCCGTGCGTTGTCGTGCCTCAGCCTTTTTTCACCTTGACATAAACTTAGTTGCGTTGCCTTGCTTTGCCTTGCATTCCTTGCCTTCCGTTACTCTTTGCTTGCCTTCCGTGCATTGCCTAGCCTTGCGTTGTCGTGCCTTAGCCTTTTTTCACCTTGCCATAGCCTTGCTTGCACTGCCTTGCTTTGCCTTGCATTCCTTGCCTTCCGTTACTCTTTGCTTGCCTTCCGTGCATTGCCTAGCCTTGCGTTGTCGTGCCTTAGCCTTGTTTCCCCTTTCGCTGCTGTGCCTTCCGTTACCCTTGCCTTGCCTTGCTTTCCCTTGCCTTCCTTTCCTTCCGTTACTCTGTACTTGCCTTGCCGTGCATTGCCTAGCCTTTCGTTGTCGTGCCTTAGCCTTGCCCTGCCTGACCGTGCCTTGCCTTTTGTTACACTTTCCTTGCCTTACCCTGGATTGCCTGGCAGTGCGTTGTCGTGCCTTAGCCTTGTTTCCCCTTGCCGTGCCGTTCTTTCCCTTACCCTTGCCTTGCCTTGATTTCCCTTGCTTTCCTTGCCTTCCGTTACTTTTTGCTTGCCTTCCGTGCATTGCCTAGCCTTGCGTTGTCGTGCCTTAGCCTTACCTCGACTGACCGTGCCTTGCCTTGCGTTACCCTTTCCTTGCCTTGCCGTGCATTGCCTAGTCGTGCGTTGTCGTGCCTTAGACTTGCCTCGCCTGACCGTTCCTTGCCTTCCGATACGCTTTCCTTGCCTTGCTGTGCATTGCCTAGCCGTGCGTTGTCGTGCATTAGCCTTCCCTTGCCTCACCGTGCCTTGCCCTGCGTTACCCTTTCCTTGCCTTGCCGTGCATTGCCTAGCCGTGCGTTGTCGTGCCTTAGCCTTGTTTCCCCTTGCCGTGCCGTTCCTTCCGTTACCCTTGCCTTGCCTTGCTTTCCCTTGCCTTCCTTTCCTTCCGTTACGGTTTGCTTGCCTTGCCGTGCATTGCCCAACCCGGTGTTGTCGTACCTTATTCTTACGTTGCCTTGCCATCCCTTCCCTTGCGTTACCCTTTCCTTGCCTTGCCGTGCATTGCCTAGCAGCGCGTTGTCGTGCCATAGCCTTGTTTCCCCTTGCCATAGCCTTGCCTTGCCTTGCCGTCCTTTCCTTCCGTTACTCTTTACTTGCCTTGCCGTGCATTGCCTAGCCTTGCGTTGTCGTGCCCTAGCCTTGCCTCGCCTGACCGTGCTTTGCCTGGCGTTACCCTTTCCTTACCTTGCCGTGCATTGCCTAGCCGTGCGTTGTCCGGCCTTAGCCTTGATTCCCATTGCCGTTCCATGCTTTTTGTTACACTGGCCTTGCCTGGCTTTGCCTTGCCTTCCTTTCCTTCCGTTACTCTTTCCTTGCCTTGCCGTGAATTGCCTAGCCTTGCGTTGTCGTGCATTATCCTTGCCTTCCTGACCATGCCTTACCGTGCGTTACCCGTTCCTTGCCGTGCTGTGCATTGCCTACCCGTGCGTTGTCGTGCATTAGCCTTGCCTTGCCTCACCGTGCCTTCCCTTGCGTTACCCTTTCCTTGCCTGGCCGTGCATTGCCTATCCGTGCGTTGTCGTGCCTTAGCCTTGGTTCCCCTTGCCGTGCCGTGCCTTCCATTACCCTTGCATTGCCTTGCTTTGCCGTGCCTTCCTTGCCTTCCGTTACTCTTTGCTTCCCTTCCGTGCATTGCCTAGCCTTCCGTTGTCTTGCCTTAGCCTTGCCTCGCCTGACCGTGCCTTCCCTTGCGTTACCCTTTCCTTGCCTTGCAGTGCATTGCCTAGCCGTTCGTTGTCGTGCATTAGCCTTGCCTTGCCTCACCGTGCCTTGCCTTGGGTTACCCGTTCCTTCCCTATCCGTGCATTCCCTAGCTGTGCGTTGTAGTGCCTTAGCCTTGTTTCCCCTTGCGTTGCCGTGCCTTCCGTGACACTTGCCTTGCCTTGCTTTCCCTTGCCTTCCTTGCCTTCCGTTATTGTTTACTTGCCTTGCCCTGCATTGCCCAAACTTGTGTGGTCGTGCCTTTTTCTTGCCTTGCCTGACCGTGCCATGCCTTGCGTTACCCTTTCTTTGCCTTGCCGTGCATTGCCTAGCCTTGCGTTGTCGTGACTTAGCCTTTTTTCACCTTGCCATAGCCTTGCTTGCGTTGCCTTGCTTTGCCTTGCATTCCTTGCCTTCCGTTACTCTTTGCTTGCCTTCCGTGCATTGCCTAGCCTTACGTTGTCGTGCCTTAGCCTTGCCTCGCCTGACCGTGCCTTGCCTTGCGTTACCCTTTCCTTGCCTGGCCGTTCATTGCCTAGGCGTGCGTTGCCGTGCCTTAGCCTTTTTTCCCCTTGCCGTGCCGTGCCTTTTGTTACACTTCCCTTGCCTTCCTTTGCCTTGCCTTCCTTTCCTTCCGTTACTCTTTCCTTGCCTAGCCGTGCATTTCCTAGAGTGGCGTTGTCGTGCATTAGCCTTGCCTCGCCTGACCGTGCCTTGCCTTGCGTTACCCTTTCCTTGCCTTGCCGTGCATTGCCTAGCTGTGCGTTGTCGTGCCTTAGCCTTGCCTCGCCTGACCGTTCCTTGCCTTCCGTTACCCTTTCCTTGCCTTGCCGTGCATTGCCTAGCCGTGCGTTGTCGTGCCTTAGGCTTTTTTCCCCTTGCCGTGCCGTTCCTTCCCTTACCCTTACCTTGCCTTGCTTTCCCTTGCTTTCCTTGCCTTGCGTTACTCTTTACTTACCTTCTGTGCATTGTCTAGCCTTGCGTGTTCGTGCCTTAGCTTTGCCTCGCCTGACAGTGCCTTGCCTTGCGTTACCCTTTCCTGGCCTGACCGTGCATTGCCTAGCTGTGCGTTGCCCTGCCTTAGCCTTGTTTCCCCTAGCCGTGCCGTTCCTTCCGTTACCCTTGCCTTGCCTTGCTTTCCCTTGCCTTCCTTGCCTTCCGTTACACTTTGCTTTCCTTCCGTGCATTGCATAGCCTTGCGTTTTCGTGCCTTAGCCTTGCCTCGCCTGACCGTGCCTTCCCTTGCGTTCCCCTTTCCTTGCCTGGCCGTGCATTACCTAGCCGTGCGTTGTCGTGCCTTAGCCTTGCCTTGCCTCACCGTGCCTTTCCTTGCGTTACCCTTTCCTTGCCTTGCCGTGCATTGCCTAGCCGTGCGTTGTCGTGCTTTAGCCTTGTTTCCCCTTGCCGTGCCGTGCCTTTTGTTACACTTGCCTTGCTTGGCTTTGCCTTGCCTTCCTTTCCTTCCGTTACTCTTTCCTTGCCTTGCCATGCACTGCCTAGCCTTGCGTTGTCGTGCATTAGCCTTGCCCTGCCTGACCGTGCCTTGCCTTGCGTTACCCTTTCCTTGACATGCCGTGCATTTCCTAGCCCTGCGTTGTCGTGCCTTAGCCTTGTTTACCCTTGCCGTGCCGTTCCTTCCGTTACTCTTGCCTTGCCTTGCTTTCCCTTGCCTTCCCTGCCTTCCGTTACTCTTTACTTCCCTTGCCGTGCATTGCCTAGCCTTGCGTTTTCGTGCCTTAGCGTTGCCTCGCCTGACGGTTCCTTCCCGTGCGTTAACCTTTCCTTACCTTGCCAGGCATTGCTTACCCGTGCGTTGTCGTGCCTTAGCCTTGTTTCCCATTGCCGTGCCGTTCCTTCCGTTACTCTTGACTTGCCTTGCTTTCCCTTGCCTTCCTTGCCCTCCGTTACTCTTTCCTTGGCTTGCCGTGCATTGCCTAGCCTTGCGTTGTCGTGCATTAGCCTTACCTTGACTGACCGTGCCTTGCCTTGAGTTACCCTTTCCTTGCCTTCCCGTGCATTGCCTAGCCCTGCGTTGTCGTGCCTTAGCCTTGTTTCCCCTTTCCGTGCCGTTCCTCATCTTACCTTTGCCTTGCCTGGCTTTCCCTTGCTTTCTTTGCCTTCTGTTACTCTTTGCTTTCCTTCCGTGCATTGCCTAGCCTTGCATTGTCGTGCCTTAGCCTTGCCCTGCCTGACCGTGCCTTGCCTTGCGTTACCCTTTCCTTGCCTTGCCGTGCATTGCCTAGCCGTGCGTTGTCGTGCCTTAGCCTTTTTTCACCTTGCCATAGCCTTGCTTACGTTGCCTTGCTTTGCCTTGCATTCCTTGCCTTCCTTTCCTTCCGTTACTCTTTCCTTGCCTTGCCGTGCATTGCCTAGTCCTGCGTTGTCGTGCCTTAGCCTTGTTTCCCCTTGCCGTGCCGTTCCTTCCGTTGCCCTTGCCTTCCCTTGCTTTCCCTTGCCTTCCTTGCCTTCCGTTACTCTTTGCTTGCCTTCCGTGCATTGCCTAGCCTTGCGTTGTCATGCCTTAGCCTTGCCTCGACTGACCGTGCCTTGCCTTGCGTTACCCTTTGCTTGCCTTGCTGTGCATTGCCTAGCCTTGCGTTGTCGTGCCTTAGCCTTGTTTCCTCTTGGCGTGCCGTTCTTTCCCTTAACCTTGCATTGCCTTGCTTTCTCTTGCCTTCCTTTCCTTCCGTTACTCTTTCCTTGCCTTGCCGTGCACTACCTAGCCTTGCATTGTCGTGCGTTAGCCTTTCCTTGCCACACCGTGCCTTGCCTTGCGTTACCCTTTCCTTGCCTTGCCGTGCATTGCCTAGTCCTGCGTTGTCGTGCCTTAGCCTTGTGTCCCCTTGCCGATTGCCTAGTCCTGCGTTGTCGTGCCTTAGCCTTGTTTCCCCTTGCCATAGCCTTGCCTTGCCTTGCCGTACTTTCCTTCCGTTAGTCTTTACTTGCCTAGCCGTGCATTGCCTAGCCTTGCGTTGTCCTGCCCTAGCCTTGCCTCGCCTGACCGTGATTTGCTTGGCGTTACCCTTTCCTTACCTTGCCGTGCATTGCCTAGCCGTGTGTTGTCCGGCGTTAGCCTTGTTTCCCATTGCCGTGCCATGCTTTTTGTTACACTGGCCTTGCCTGGCTTTGCCTTGCCTTCCTTTCCTTCCGTTACTCTTTCCTTGCCTTGCCGTGCATTGCCTAGCCTTGCGTTGTCGTGCCTTATTCTTGGCTTGCCTGACCGTGCCTTGCCTTGCGTTACCCTTTCCTTGCCTTGCCATGCATTGCCTAGCCGTGCGTTGTCGTGCCTCAGCCTTTTTTCACCTTGACATAAACTTGCTTGGTTGCCTTGCTTTGCCTTGCATTCCTTGCCTTCCGTTACTCTTTGCTTGCCTTCCGTGCATTGCCTAGCCTTGCGTTGTCGTGCCTTAGCCTTTTTTCACCTTGCCATAGCCTTGCTTGCACTGCCTTGCTTTGCCTTGCATTCCTTGCCTTCCGTTACTCTTTGCTTGCCTTCCGTGCATTGCCTAGCCTTGCGTTGTCGTGCCTTAGCCTTGTTTCCCCTTTCGCTGCTGTGCCTTCCGTTACCCTTGCCTTGCCTTGCTTTCCCTTGCCTTCCTTTCCTTCCGTTACTCTGTACTTGCCTTGCCGTGCATTGCCTAGCCTTTCGTTGTCGTGCCTTAGCCTTGCCCTGCCTGACCGTGCCTTGCCTTGCGTTACCCTTTCCTTGCCTTGCCGTGCATTGCCTAGCCGTGCGTTGTCGTGCCTTAGCCTTTTTTCACCTTGCCATAGCCTTGCTTACGTTGCCTTGCTTTGCCTTGCATTCCTTGCCTTCCTTTCCTTCCGTTACTCTTTCCTTGCCTTGCCGTGCATTGCCTAGTCCTGCGTTGTCGTGCCTTAGCCTTGTTTCCCCTTGCCGTGCCGTTCCTTCCGTTGCCCTTGCCTTCCCTTGCTTTCCCTTGCCTTCCTTGCCTTCCGTTACTCTTTGCTTGCCTTCCGTGCATTGCCTAGCCTTGCGTTGTCATGCCTTAGCCTTGCCTCGACTGACCGTGCCTTGCCTTGCGTTACCCTTTGCTTGCCTTGCTGTGCATTGCCTAGCCTTGCGTTGTCGTGCCTTAGCCTTGTTTCCTCTTGGCGTGCCGTTCCTTCCCTTAACCTTGCATTGCCTTGCTTTCTCTTGCCTTCCTTTCCTTCCGTTACTCTTTCCTTGTCTTGCCGTGCACTACCAAGCCTTGCATTGTCGTGCGTTAGCCTTTCCTTGCCACACCGTGCCTTGCCTTGCGTTACCCTTTCCTTGCCTTGCCGTGCATTGCCTAGTCCTGCGTTGTCGTGCCTTAGCCTTGTTTCCCCTTGCCGTGCCGTTCCTTCCGTTACACTTGCCTTGCCTTGCTTTCCCTTCACTATCTTTCCTTCCGTTACTGTTTGCTTGCCTTGCCGTGCGTTGCCCAACCTTGTGTTGTCGTACCTTATTCTTACGTTGCCTTGCCAACCTTCCCTTGCGTTACCCTTTCCTTGCCTTGCCGGGCATTGCCTAGCAGTGCGTTGTCGTGCCTTAGCCTTGTTTCCCCTTGCCATAGCCTTGCCTTGCCTTGCCGTACTTTCCTTCCGTTAGTCTTTACTTGCCTAGCCGTGCATTGCCTAGCCTTGCGTTGTCCTGCCCTAGCCTTGCCTCGCCTGACCGTGCTTTGCTTGGCGTTACCCTTTCCTTACCTTGCCGTGCATTGCCTAGCCGTGCGTTGTCCGGCGTTAGCCTTGTTTCCCATTGCCGTGCCATGCTTTTTGTTACACTGGCCTTGCCTGGCTTTGCCTTGCCTTCCTTTCCTTCCGTTACTCTTTGCTTGCCTTCCGTGCATTGCCTAGCCTTGCGTTGTCGTGCCTTAGCCTTGTTTCCCCTTTCGCTGCTGTGCCTTCCGTTACCCTTGCCTTGCCTTGCTTTCCCTTGCCTTCCTTTCCTTCCGTTACTCTGTACTTGCCTTGCCGTGCATTGCCTAGCCTTTCGTTGTCGTGCCTTAGCCTTGCCTCTCCTGGCCGTGCCTTGCCTTGCGTTACCGTTTCCTTGCCCTGCCGTGCATTGCCTAGCCGTGCGTTGTCGTGCATTAGCCTTACCTTGCCCCACCGTGCCTTCCCTTGCATTACCCTTTCCTTGCCTTGCCGGGCATTGCTTACCCGTGCGTTGTCGTGCCTTAGCCTTGTTTCCCATTGCCGTGCCGTTCCTTCCGTTACTCTTGCCTTGCCTTGCTTTCCCTTGCCTTCCCTGCCTTCCGTTACTCTTTCCTTGCCTTGCCGTGCATTGCCTAGCCTTGCGTTGTCGTGCCTTATTCTTGCCTTGTCTGACCGTGCCTTGCCTTGCGTTACCCTTTCCTTACCTTGCCGTGCATTGCCTAGCCTTGCGTTGTCGTGCCTTATTCTTGTCTTGTCTGACCGTGCCTTGCCTTGCGTTACCCTTTCCTTGACTTGCCGTGCATTGCCTAGCCGTGCGTTGTCGTGCCTTAGCCTTTTTTCACCTTGCCATAGCCTTGCTTGCATTGCCTTGCTTTGCCTTGCATTCCTTGCCTTCCGTTACTCTTTGCTTTCCTTCCGTGCATTGCCTAGCCTTGCGTTGTCGTGCCTTAGCCTTGCCTCGCCTGACCGTGCCTTCCCTTGCGTTACCCTTTCCTTGCCTTGCAGTGCATTGCCTAGCCGTTCGTTGTCGTGCATTAGCCTTGCCTTGCCTCACCGTGCCTTGCCTTGTGTTACCCTTTCCTTCCCTATCCGTGCATTCCCTAGCTGTGCGTTGTATTGCCTTAGGCTTGTTTCCCCTTGCGGTGCCGTGCCTTCCGGTACCCTTGCCTTGCCTTGCTTTCCCTTGCCTTCCTTGCCTCCCGTTATTGTTTGCTTGCCTTGCTGTGCATTGCCCAAACTTGTGTGGTCGTGCCTTGTTCTTGCCTTGCCTGACCGTGCCTTGCCTTGCGTTACCCTTTCTTTGCCTTGCCGTGCATTGCCTAGCCGTGCGTTGTCGTGCCTTAGCCTTGTTTCACCTTGTCATAGCCTTACTTGCGTTGCTTTGCTTTGCCTTGACTTCCTTGCCTTCCATTACTCTTTGCTTGCCTTCCGTGCATTGCCTAGACTTGCGTTGTCGTGCCTTGGCCTTTTTTCACCTTGCCATAGACTTGCTTGCGTTGCCTTGCCTTGCCTTGCATTCCTTGCCTTCCGTTACTCTTTACTTGCCTTGCCATGCACTGCCTAGCCTTGCGTTGTCGTGCATTAGCCTTGTGCTGCCTGACCGTCCCTTGCCTTGCGTTACCCTTTCCTTGCCTTGCAGTGCATTGCCTAGCCCTGCGTTGTCGTGCCTTAGCCTTTTTTCCCCTTGCCGTACCGTTCCTTCCGTTACTCTTGCCTTGCCTTGCTTTCCCTTGCCTTCCTTGCCTTCCGTTACTCTTTCCTTGCCTTGCCGTGCATTGCCTAGCCTTGCGTTGTCGTGCCTTAGCTTTGTTTCCCCTTTCCGTGCCGTTCCTTATCTTACCTTTGCCTTGCCTGGCTTTCCCTTGCTTTCTTTGCCTTCCGTTACTCTTTGCTTTCCTTCCGTGCATTGCCTAGCCTTGCGTTGTCGTGCCTTAGCCTTGCGCTGCCTGGCCGTGCCTTGCCTTGCGTTACCCTTTCCTTGCCTTGCCGTGCATTGCCTAGCCCTGGGTTGTCGTTCCTTAGCCTTGTTTCCCCTTGCCGTGCCGTTCCTTCCGTTACTCTTGCCTTGTCTTGCTTTCCCTTGCCTTCCATGCCTTCCGTTACCCTTTCCTTGCCTTGCCGTGCATTGCCTAGACGTGCGTTGTCGTGCCTTAGCCTTTTTTCACCTTGACATAGCCTTGCTTGCGTTGCCTTGCTTTGCCTTGCCTTCCTTTCCTTCCGTTACTCTTTACTTGCCTTGCCGTGCATTGCCAAGACTTGCGTTGTCGTGCCTTAGCCTTGCCTCGCCTGGCCGTGCCTTGCCTTGCGTTACCGTTTCCTTGCCTTGCCGTGCATTGCCTAGCCGTGCGTTGTCGTGCATTAGCCTTACCTTGCCCCACCGTGCCTTCCCTTGAATTACCCTTTCCTTGCCTGGACGTGCTTTGCCTAGCCGTGCGTTGTCGTGCCTTAGCCTTGTTTCCCCCTGCCATAGCCTTGCCTTGCCTTGCCGTCCTTTCCTTCCGTTACTCTTTACTTCCCTTGCCGTGCATTGCCTAGCCTTGCGTTTTCGTGCCTTAGCCTTGCCTCGCCTGACGGTTCCTTCCCGTGCGTTAACCTTTCCTTGCCTTGCCGGGCATTGCTTACCCGTGCGTTGTCGTGCCTTAGCCTTGTTTCCCATTGCCGTGCCGTTCCTTCCGTTACTCTTGACTTGCCTTGCTTTCCCTTGCCTTCCTTGCCTTCCGTTACTCTTTCCTTGGCTTGCCGTGCATTGCCTAGCCTTGCGTTGTCGTGCATTAGCCTTACCTTGACTGACCGTGCCTTGCCTTGAGTTACCCTTTCATTGCCTTCCCGTGCATTGCCTAGCCCTGCGTTGTCGTGCCTTAGCCTTGTTTCCCCTTTCCGTGCCGTTCCTCATCTTACCTTTGCCTTGCCTGGCTTTCCCTTGCTTTCTTTGCCTTCTGTTACTCTTTGCTTTACTTCCGTGCATTGCCTAGCCTTGCGTTGTCGTGCCTTAGCCTTGCCCTGCCTGACCGTGCCTTGCCTTGCGTTACCCTTTCCTTGCCTTGCCGTGCATTGCCTAGCCGTGCGTTGTCGTGCCTTAGCCTTTTTTCACCTTGCCATAGCCTTGCTTACGTTGCCTTGCTTTGCCTTGCATTCCTTGCCTTCCTTTCCTTCCGTTACTCTTTCCTTGCTTTGCCGTGCATTGCCTAGTCCTGCGTTGTCGTGCCTTAGCCTTGTTTCCCCTTACCGTGCCGTTCCTTCCGTTGCCCTTGCCTTCCCTTGCTTTCCCTTGCCTTCCTTGCCTTCCGTTACTCTTTGCTTGCCTTCCGTGCATTGCCTAGCCTTGCGTTATCATGCCTTAGCCTTGCCTCGACTGACCGTGCCTTGCCTTGCTTTACCCTTTGCTTGCCTTGCCGTGCATTGCCTAGCCTTGCGTTGTCGTGCCTTAGCCTTGTTTCCTCTTGGCGTGCCTTTCCTTCCCTTAACCTTGCATTGCCTTGCTTTCTCTTGCCTTCCTTTCCTTCCGTTACTCTTTCCTTGCCTTGCCGTGCACTACCTAGCCTTGCATTGTCGTGCGTTAGCCTTTCCTTGCCACACCGTGCCTTGCCTTGCGTTACCCTTTCCTTGCCTTGCCGTGCAATGCCTAGTCCTGCGTTGTCGTGCCTTAGCCTTGTTTCCCCTTGCCGTGCCGTTCCTTCCGTTACACTTGCCTTGCCTTGCTTTCCCTTCACTATCTTTCCTTCCGTTACTGTTTGCTTGCCTTGCCGTGCCTTGCCCAACCTTGTGTTCTCGTACCTTATTCTTACGTTGCCTTGCCATCCCTTCCCTTGCGTTACCCTTTCCTTGCCTTGCCGGGCATTGCCTAGCAGTGCGTTGTCGTGCCTTAGCCTTGTTTCCCCTTGCCATAGCCTTGCCTTGCCTTGCCGTACTTTCCTTCCGTTAGTCTTTACTTGCCTTGCCGTGCATTGCCTAGCCTTGCGTTGTCCTGCCCTAGCCTTGCCTCGCCTGACCGTTCTTTGCTTGGCGTTTCCCTTTCCTTACCTTGCCGTGCATTGCCTAGCCGTGCGTTGTCCGGCGTTAGCCTTGTTTCCCATTGCCGTGCCATGCTTTTTGTTACACTGGCCTTGCCTGGCTTTGCCTTGCCTTCCTTTCCTTCCGTTACTCTTTCCTTGCCTTGCCGTGCATTGCCTAGCCTTGCGTTGTCGTGCCTTATTCTTGCCTTGCCTGACCGTGCCTTGCCTTGCGTTACCCTTTCCTTGCCTTGCCGTGCATTGCCTAGCCGTGCGTTGTCGTGCCTTAGCCTTTTTTCACCTTGACATAAACTTGCTTGCGTTGCCTTGCTTTGCCTTGCATTCCTTGCCTTCCGTTACTCTTTGCTTGCCTTCCGTGCATTGCCTAGCCTTGCGTTGTCGTGCCTTAGCCTTTTTTCACCTTGCCATAGCCTTGCTTGCATTGCCTTGCTTTGCCTTGCATTCCTTGCCTTCCGTTACTCTTTGCTTGCCTTCCGTGCATTGCCTAGCCTTGCGTTGTCGTGCCTTAGCCTTGTTTCCCCTTTCGCTGCTGTGCCTTCCGTTACCCTTGCCTTACCTTGCTTTCCCTTGCCTTCCTTTCCTTCCGTTACTCTGTACTTGCCTTGCCGTGCATTGCCAAGCCTTTCGTTGTCGTGCCTTAGCCTTGCCTCTCCTGGCCGTGCCTTGCCTTGCGTTACCGTTTCCTTGCCCTGCCGTGTATTGCCTAGCCGTGCGTTGTCGTGCATTAGCCTTACCTTGCCCCACCGTGCCTTCCCTTGCATTTCCCTTTCCTTGCCTTGCCGGGCATTGCTTACCCGTGCGTTGTCGTGCCTTAGCCTTGTTTCCCATTGCCGTGCCGTTCCTTCCGTTACTCTTGCCTTGCCTTGCTTTCCCTTGCCTTCCCTGCCTTCCGTTACTCTTTCCTTGCCTTGCCGTGCATTGCCTAGCCTTGCGTTGTCTTGCCTTATTCTTGCCCTGTCTGACCGTGCCTTGCCTTGCGTTACCCTTTCCTGGCCTGGCCGTGCATTGCCTAGCCGTGCGTGGCCGTGCCTTAGCCTTGTTTCCCCTTGCCGTGCCGTTCCTTCCGTTACCCTTGCCTTGCCTTGCTTTCCCTTGCCTTCCTTGCCTTCCTTTACTCTTTGCTTACCTTCCGTGTATTGCATAGCCTTGCGTTGTCGTGCCTTAGCCTTTCCTCGCCTGACCGTGCCTTCCCTTGCGTTACCCTTTCCTTGCCTGGCCGTGCATTACCTAGCCGTGCGTTGTCGTGCCTTAGCCTTGCCTTGCCTCACCGTGCCTTTCCTTGCGTTACCCTTTCCTTGCCTTGCCGTGCATTGCCTAGCCTTGCGTTGTCGTGCCTTATTCTTGCCTTGCCTGACCGTGCCTTGCCTTGCGTTACCCTTTCCTTGACTTGCCGTGCATTGCCTAGGCGTGCGTTGTCGTGCCTTAGCCTTTTTTCACCTTGCCATAGCCTTGCTTGGGTTGCCTTGCTTTGCCTTGCATTCCTTGCCTTCTGTTACTCTTTGCTTGCCTTCCGTGCATTGCCTAGCCTTGCGTTGTCGTACCTTAGCCTTTTTTCACCTTGCCATAGACTTGCTTGCGTTGCCTTGCTTTGCCTTGCATTCCTTGCCTTCCGTTACTCTTTGCTTGCCTTCCGTGCATTGCCTAGCCTTGCGTTGTCGTGCCTTAGCCTTGCCTCGCCTGACCGTGCCTTGCCGTGCATTGCCTAGCCGTGCGTTGTCGTGCATTAGCCTTGCCTTGCCTTACCGTGCCTTGCCTTGCGTTACCCTTTCCTTGCCTGGCCGTGCATTGCCTAGCCGTGCGTTGCCGTGCCTTAGCCTTGTTTCCCCTTGCCGTGCCGTGCCTTTTGTTACACTTCCCTTGCCTTGCTTTGCCTTGCCTTCCTTTCCTTCCGTTACTCTTTCCTTGCCTAGCCGTGCATTGCCTAGCCTTGCGTTGTCGTGCATTAGCCTTGCCTCGCCTGACCATGCCTTGCCTTGCGTTACCCTTTCCTTGCCTTGCCGTGCATTGCCTAGCCGTGCGTTGCCGTGCCTTAGCCTTGTTTCCCCTTGCCGTGCCGTTCCTTCCGTTACCCTTGCCTTGCCTTGCTTTCCCTTGCCTTCCCTGCCTTCCGTTACTCTTTCCTTGCCTTGCCGTGCATTGCCTAGCCTTGCGTTGTCGTGCCTTATTCTTGCCTTGTCTGACCGTGCCTTGCCTTGCGTTACCCTTTCCTTGCCTTGCCGTGCATTGCCGAGCCGTGCGTTGTCGTTCCTTAGCCTTGTTTCACCTTGTCATAGCGTTACTTGCGTTGCCTTGCTTTGCCTTGACTTCCTTGCCTTCCGTTACTCTTTGCTTGCCTTCCGTGCATTGCCTAGCCTTGCGTTGTGGTGCCTTAGCTTTTTTTCACCTTGCCATAGCCTTGCTTGCGTTGCCTTGCTTTCCCTTGCCTTCCTTGCCTTCCGTTACTGTTTGCTTGCCTTGCCGTGCATTGCCCAACCTTGTGTTGTCGTACCTTATTCTTACGTTGCCTTGCCATCCCTTCCCTTGCGTTACCCTTTCCTTGCCTTGCCGGGCATTGCCTAGCAGTGCGTTGTCGTGCCGTAGCCTTGTTTCCCCTTGCCATAGCCTTGCCTTGCCTTGCCGTCCTTTCCTTCCGTTACTCTTTACTTGCCTTGCCGTGCATTGCCTAGCCTTGCTTTGTCGTGCCCTAGCCTTGCCTCCCCTGACCGTGCTTTGCCTGGCGTTACCCTTTCCTTACCTTGCCGTGCATTGCCTAGCCGTGCGTTGTCCGGCCTTAGCCTTGTTTCCCATTGCCGTGCCATGCTTTTTGTTACACTGGCCTTGCCTGGCTTTGCCTTGCCTTCCTTTCCTTCCGTTACTCTTTCCTTGCCTTGCCGTGAATTGCCTAGCCTTGCGTTGTCGTGCATTAGCCTTGCCTTCCTGACCGTGCCTTACCGTGCGTTACCCGTTCCTTGCCTTGCCGTGCATTGCCTACCCGTGCGTTGTCGTGCATTCGCCTTGCCTTGCCTCACCGTGCCTTCCCTTGCGTTACCCTTTCCTTGCCTGGCCGTGCATTGCCTATCCGTGCGTTGTCGTGCCTTAGCCTTGGTTCCCTTTGCCGTGCCGTGCCTTCCGATACCCTTGCATTGCCTTGCTTTGCCGTGCCTTCCTTGCCTTCCGTTACTCTTTGCTTCCCTTCCGTACATTTCCTAGCCTTCCGTTGTCGTGCCTTAGCCTTGCCTCGCCTGACCGTGCCTTGCCTTGCGTTACAATTTCTTTGCCTTGCCGTGCATTGCCTAGCCGTTCGTTGTCGTGCATTAACCTTGCCTTGCCTCACCGTGCCTTGCCTTGTGTTACCCTTTCCTTCCCTATCCGTGCATTCCCTAGCTGTGCGTTGTAGTGCCTTAGCCTTGTTTCCCCTTGCGGTGCCGTGCCTTCCGGTACCCTTGCCTTGCCTTGCTTTCACTTGCCTTCCATGCCTTCCGTTATTGTTTCCTTGCCTTGCCGTGCATTGCTCAAACTTGTGTGGTCGTGCCTTGTTCTTGCCTTGCGTGACCGTGCCTTGCCTTGCGTTACCCTTTCTTTACCTTGCCCTGCATTGCCTAGCCGTGCGTTGTCGTGCCTTAGCCTTGTTACACCTTGTCATAGCCTTACTTGCGTTGCCTTGCTTTGCCTTGACTTCCTTGCCTTCCATTACTCTTTGCTTGCCTTCCGTGCATTGCCTAGCCTTGCGTTGTCGTACCTTAGCCTTTTTTCACCTTGCCATAGCCTTGCTTGCGTTGCCTTGCTTTCCCTTGCCTTCCTTGCCTTCCGTTACTGTTTGCTTGCCTTGCCGTGCATTGCCCAACCTTGTGTTGTCGTTCCTTATTCTTACGTTGCCTTGCCATCCCTTCCCTTGCGTTACCCTTTCCTTGCCTTGCCGGGCATTGCCTAGCAGTGCGTTGTCGTGCCGTAGCCTTGTTTCCCCTTGCCATAGCCTTGCCTTGCCTTGCCGTCCTTTCCTTCCGTTACTCTTTACTTGCCTTGCCGTGCATTGCCTAGCCTTGCTTTGTCGTGCCCTAGCCTTGCCTCCCCTGACCGTGCTTTGCCTGGCGTTACCCTTTCCTTACCTTGCCGTGCATTGCCTAGCCGTGCGTTGTCCGGCCTTAGCCTTGTTTCCCATTGCCGTGCCATGCTTTTTGTTACACTGGCCTTGCCTGGCTTTGCCTTGCCTTCCTTTCCTTCCGTTACTCTTTCCTTGCCTTGCCGTGAATTGCCTAGCCTTGCGTTGTCGTGCATTAGCCTTGCCTTCCTGACCGTGCCTTGCCGTGCGTTACCCGTTCCTTGCCTTGCCGTGCATTGCCTACCCGTGCGTTGTCGTGCATTCGCCTTGCCTTGCCTCACCGTGCCTTCCCTTGCGTTACCCTTTCCTTGCCTGGCCGTGCATTGCCTATTCCTGCGTTGTCGTGCCTTAGCCTTGGTTCCCTTTGCCGTGCCGTGCCTTCCGTTACCCTTGCATTGCCTTGCTTTGCCGTGCCTTCCTTGCCTTCCGTTACTCTTTGCTGCCCTTCCGTACATTTCCTAGCCTTCCGTTGTCGTGCCTTAGCCTTGCCTCGCCTGACCGTGCCTTGCCTTGCGTTACAATTTCTTTGCCTTGCCGTGCATTGCCTAGCCGTTCGTTGTCGTTCATTAACCTTGCCGTGCCTCACCGTGCCTTGCCTTGTGTTACCCTTTCCTTCCCTATCCGTGCATTCCCTAGCTGTGCGTTGTAGTGCCTTAGCCTTGTTTCCCCTTGCGGTGCCGTGCCTTCCGGTACCCTTGCCTTGCCTTGCTTTCACTTGCCTTCCATGCCTTCCGTTATTGTTTCCTTGCCTTGCCGTGCATTGCTCAAACTTGTGTGGTCGTGCCTTGTTCTTGCCTTGCGTGACCGTGCCTTGTCTTGCGTTACCCTTTCTTTACCTTGCCCTGCATTGCCTAGCCGTGCGTTGTCGTGCCTTAGCCTTGTTTCACCTTGTCATAGCCTTACTTGCGTTGCCTTTCTTTGCCTTGACTTCCTTGCCTTCCATTACTCTTTGCTTGCCTTCCGTGCATTGCCTAGCCTTGCGTTGTCGTACCTTAGCCTTTTTTCACCTTGCCATAGACTTGCTTGCGTTAGCTTGATTTGCCTTGCATTCCTTGCCTTCTGTTACTCTTTGCTTGCCTTCCGTGCATTGCCTAGCCTTGCATTGTCGTGCCTTAGCCTTGCCTCGCCTGACCGTGCCTTGCCTTGCGTTAAACTTTCCTTGCCTTGCCGTGCATTGCCTAGCCGTGATTTGTCGTGCATTAGCCTTGCCTTGCCTTACCGTGCCTTGCCTTGCGTTACCCTTTCCTTGCCTGGCCGTGCATTGCCTAGCCGTGCGTTGCCGTGCCTTAGCCTTGTTTCCCCTTGCCGTGCCGTGCCTTTTGTTACACTTCCGTTGCCTTGCTTTGCCTTGCCTTCCTTTCCTTCCGTTACTCTTTCCTTGCCTAGCCGTGCATTGCCTAGCCTTGCGTTGTCGTGCATTAGCCTTGCCTCGCCTAACCGTGCCTTGCCTTGCGTTACCCTTTCCTTGCCTTGCAGTGCATTGCCTAGCCCTGCGTTGTCGTGCCTTAGCCTTTTTTCCCCTTGCCGTACCGTTCCTTCCGTTACTCTTGCCTTGCCTTGCTTTCCCTTGCCTTCCTTGCCTTCCGTTACTCTTTCCTTGCCTTGCCGTGCATTGCCTAGCCTTGCGTTGTCGTGCCTTAGCTTTGTTTCCCCTTTCCGTGCCGTTCCTTATCTTACCTTTGCCTTGCCTGGCTTTCCCTTGCTTTCTTTGCCTTCCGTTACTCTTTGCTTTCCTTCCGTGCATTGCCTAGCCTTGCGTTGTCGTGCCTTAGCCTTGCCCTGCCTGGCCGTGCCTTGCCTTGCGTTACCCTTTCCTTGCCTTGCCGTGCATTGCCTAGCCCTGGGTTGTCGTTCCTTAGCCTTGTTTCCCCTTGCCGTGCCGTTCCTTCCGTTACTCTTGCCTTGTCTTGCTTTCCCTTGCCTTCCATGCCTTCCGTTACCCTTTCCTTGCCTTGCCGTGCATTGCCTAGACGTGCGTTGTCGTGCCTTAGCCTTTTTTCACCTTGACATAGCCTTGCTTGCGTTGCCTTGCTTTGCCTTGCCTTCCTTTCCTTCCGTTACTCTTTACTTGCCTTGCCGTGCATTGCCAAGACTTGCGTTGTCGTGCCTTAGCCTTGCCTCGCCTGGCCGTGCCTTGCCTTGCGTTACCGTTTCCTTGCCTTGCCGTGCATTGCCTAGCCGTGCGTTGTCGTGCATTAGCCTTACCTTGCCCCACCGTGCCTTCCCTTGAATTACCCTTTCCTTGCCTGGACGTGCTTTGCCTAGCCGTGCGTTGTCGTGCCTTAGCCTTGTTTCCCCCTGCCATAGCCTTGCCTTGCCTTGCCGTCCTTTCCTTCCGTTACTCTTTACTTCCCTTGCCGTGCATTGCCTAGCCTTGCGTTTTCGTGCCTTAGCCTTGCCTCGCCTGACGGTTCCTTCCCGTGCGTTAACCTTTCCTTGCCTTGCCGGGCATTGCTTACCCGTGCGTTGTCGTGCCTTAGCCTTGTTTCCCATTGCCGTGCCGTTCCTTCCGTTACTCTTGACTTGCCTTGCTTTCCCTTGCCTTCCTTGCCTTCCGTTACTCTTTCCTTGGCTTGCCGTGCATTGCCTAGCCTTGCGTTGTCGTGCATTAGCCTTACCTTGACTGACCGTGCCTTGCCTTGAGTTACCCTTTCATTGCCTTCCCGTGCATTGCCTAGCCCTGCGTTGTCGTGCCTTAGCCTTGTTTCCCCTTTCCGTGCCGTTCCTCATCTTACCTTTGCCTTGCCTGGCTTTCCCTTGCTTTCTTTGCCTTCTGTTACTCTTTGCTTACTTCCGTGCATTGCCTAGCCTTGCGTTGTCGTGCCTTAGCCTTGCCCTGCCTGACCGTGCCTTGCCTTGCGTTACCCTTTCCTTGCCTTGCCGTGCATTGCCTAGCCGTGCGTTGTCGTGCCTTAGCCTTTTTTCACCTTGCCATAGCCTTGCTTACGTTGCCTTGCTTTGCCTTGCATTCCTTGCCTTCCTTTCCTTCCGTTACTCTTTCCTTGCCTTGCCGTGCATTGCCTAGTCCGTGCGTTGTCGTGCCTTAGCCTTGTTTCCCCTTACCGTGCCGTTCCTTCCGTTGCCCTTGCCTTCCCTTGCTTTCCCTTGCCTTCCTTGCCTTCCGTTACTCTTTGCTTGCCTTCCGTGCATTGCCTAGCCTTGCGTTATCGTGCCTTAGCCTTGCCTCGACTGACCGTGCCTTGCCTTGCGTTACCCTTTCCTTGCCTTGCCGTGCATTGCCTAGCCTTGCGTTGTCGTGCCTTAGCCTTGTTTCCTCTTGCCGTGCCTTTCCTTCCCTTAACCTTGCCTTGCCTTGCTTTCTCTTGCCTTCCTTTCCTTCCGTTACTCTTTCCTTGCCTTGCCGTGCATTGCCTAGCCTTGCATTGTCGTGCCTTAGCCTTTCCTTGCCAGCACCGTGCCTTGCCTTGCGTTACCCTTTCCTTGCCTTGCCGTGCATTGCCTAGTCCTGCGTTGTCGTGCCTTAGCCTTGTTTCCCCTTGCCGTGCCGTTCCTTCCGTTACACTTGCCTTGCCTTGCTTTCCCTTCACTATCCTTGCCTTCCGTTACTGTTTGCTTGCCTTGCCGTGCCTTGCCCAACCTTGTGTTCTCGTACCTTATTCTTACGTTGCCTTGCCATCCCTTCCCTTGCGTTACCCTTTCCTTGCCTTGCCGGGCATTGCCTAGCAGTGCGTTGTCGTGCCTTAGCCTTGTTTCCCCTTGCCATAGCCTTGCCTTGCCTTGCCGTACTTTCCTTCCGTTAGTCTTTACTTGCCTTGCCGTGCATTGCCTAGCCTTGCGTTGTCGTGCCCTAGCCTTGCCTCGCCTGACCGTTCTTTGCTTGGCGTTTCCCTTTCCTTACCTTGCCGTGCATTGCCTAGCCGTGCGTTGTCCGGCCTTAGCCTTGTTTCCCATTGCCGTGCCATGCTTTTTGTTACACTGGCCTTGCCTGGCTTTGCCTTGCCTTCCTTTCCTTCCGTTACTCTTTCCTTGCCTTGCCGTGCATTGCCTAGCCTTGCGTTGTCGTGCCTTATTCTTGCCTTGCCTGACCGTGCCTTGCCTTGCGTTACCCTTTCCTTGCCTTGCCGTGCATTGCCTAGCCGTGCGTTGTCGTGCCTTAGCCTTTTTTCACCTTGACATAAACTTGCTTGCGTTGCCTTGCTTTGCCTTGCATTCCTTGCCTTCCGTTACTCTTTGCTTGCCTTCCGTGCATTGCCTAGCCTTGCGTTGTCGTGCCTTAGCCTTTTTTCACCTTGCCATAGCCTTGCTTGCATTGCCTTGCTTTGCCTTGCATTCCTTGCCTTCCGTTACATTTCTCTTTGCTTGCCTTCCGTGCATTGCCTAGCCTTGCGTTGTCGTGCCTTAGCCTTGTTTCCCCTTTCGCTGCTGTGCCTTCCGTTACCCTTGCCTTACCTTGCTTTCCCTTGCCTTCCTTTCCTTCCGTTACTCTGTACTTGCCTTGCCGTGCATTGCCAAGCCTTTCGTTGTCGTGCCTTAGCCTTGCCTCTCCTGGCCGTGCCTTGCCTTGCGTTACCGTTTCCTTGCCCTGCCGTGCATTGCCTAGCCGTGCGTTGTCGTGCATTAGCCTTACCTTGCCCCACCGTGCCTTGCCTTGCATTACCCTTTCCTTCCCTTGCCGGGCATTGCTTACCCGTGCGTTGTCGTGCCTTAGCCTTGTTTCCCATTGTCGTGCCGTTCCTTCCGTTACTCTTGCCTTGCCTTGCTTTCCCTTGCCTTCCCTGCCTTGCGTTACTCTTTCCTTGCCTTGCCGTGCATTGCCTAGCCTTGCGTTGTCTTGCCTTATTCTTGCCTTGTCTGACCGTGCCTTGCCTTGCGTTACCCTTTCCTTGCCTTGCCGTGCATTGCCGAGCCGTGCGTTGTCGTTCCTTAGCCTTGTTTCACCTTGTCATAGCGTTACTTGCGTTGCCTTGCTTTGCCTTGACTTCCTTGCCTTCCGTTACTCTTTGCTTGCCTTCCGTGCATTGCCTAGCCTTGCGTTGTGGTGCCTTAGCTTTTTTTCACCTTGCCATAGCCTTGCTTGCGTTGCCTTGCTTTCCCTTGCCTTCCTTGCCTTCCGTTACTGTTTGCTTGCCTTGCCGTGCATTGCCCAACCTTGTGTTGTCGTTCCTTATTCTTACGTTGCCTTGCCATCCCTTCCCTTGCGTTACCCTTTCCTTGCCTTGCCGGGCATTGCCTAGCAGTGCGTTGTCGTGCCTTAGCCTTGTTTCCCCTTGCCATAGCCTTGCCTTGCCTTGCCGTCCTTTCCTTCCGTTACTCTTTACTTGCCTTGCCGTGCATTGCCTAGCCTTGCGTTGTCGTGCCCTAGCCTTGCCTCGCCTGACCGTGCTTTGCCTGGCGTTACCCTTTCCTTACCTTGCCGTGCATTGCCTAGCCGTGCGTTGTCCGGCCTTAGCCTTGTTTCCCATTGCCGTGCCATGCTTTTTGTTACACTGGCCTTGCCTGGCTTTGCCTTGCCTTCCTTTCCTTCCGTTACTCTTTCCTTGCCTTGCCGTGAATTGCCTAGCCTTGCGTTGTCGTGCATTAGCCTTGCCTTCCTGACCGTGCCTTACCGTGCGTTACCCGTTCCTTGCCTTGCCGTGCATTGCCTACCCGTGCGTTGTCGTGCATTCGCCTTGCCTTGCCTCACCGTGCCTTCCCTTGCGTTACCCTTTCCTTGCCTGGCCGTGCATTGCCTATCCGTGCGTTGTCGTGCCTTAGCCTTGGTTCCCTTTGCCGTGCCGTGCCTTCCGTTACCCTTGCATTGCCTTGCTTTGCCGTGCCTTCCTTGCCTTCCGTTACTCTTTGCTTCCCTTCCGTACATTTCCTAGCCTTCCGTTGTCGTGCCTTAGCCTTGCCTCGCCTGACCGTGCCTTGCCTTGCGTTACAATTTCTTTGCCTTGCCGTGCATTGCCTAGCCGTTCGTTGTCGTGCATTAACCTTGCCTTGCCTCACCGTGCCTTGCCTTGTGTTACCCTTTCCTTCCCTATCCGTGCATTCCCTAGCTGTGCGTTGTAGTGCCTTAGCCTTGTTTCCCCTTGCGGTGCCGTGCCTTCCGGTACCCTTGCCTTGCCTTGCTTTCACTTGCCTTCCATGCCTTCCGTTATTGTTTCCTTGCCTTGCCGTGCATTGCTCAAACTTGTGTGGTCGTGCCTTGTTCTTGCCTTGCCTGACCGTGCCTTGCCTTGCGTTACCCTTTCTTTACCTTGCCGTGCATTGCCTAGCCGTGCGTTGTCGTGCCTTAGCCTTGTTTCACCTTGTCATAGCCTTACTTGCGTTGCCTTGCTTTGCCTTGACTTCCTTGCCTTCCATTACTCTTTGCTTGCCTTCCGTGCATTGCCTAGCCTTGCGTTGTCGTACCTTAGCCTTTTTTCACCTTGCCATAGCCTTGCTTGCGTTGCCTTGCTTTCCCTTGCCTTCCTTGCCTTCCGTTACTGTTTGCTTGCCTTGCCGTGCATTGCCCAACCTTGTGTTGTCGTTCCTTATTCTTACGTTGCCTTGCCATCCCTTCCCTTGCGTTACCCTTTCCTTGCCTTGCCGGGCATTGCCTAGCAGTGCGTTGTCGTGCCGTAGCCTTGTTTCCCCTTGCCATAGCCTTGCCTTGCCTTGCCGTCCTTTCCTTCCGTTACTCTTTACTTGCCTTGCCGTGCATTGCCTAGCCTTGCGTTGTCGTGCCCTAGCCTTGCCTCGCCTGACCGTGCTTTGCCTGGCGTTACCCTTTCCTTACCTTGCCGTGCATTGCCTAGCCGTGCGTTGTCCGGCCTTAGCCTTGTTTCCCATTGCCGTGCCATGCTTTTTGTTACACTGGCCTTGCCTGGCTTTGCCTTGCCTTCCTTTCCTTCCGTTACTCTTTCCTTGCCTTGCCGTGAATTGCCTAGCCTTGCGTTGTCGTGCATTAGCCTTGCCTTCCTGACCGTGCCTTACCGTGCGTTACCCGTTCCTTGCCTTGCCGTGCATTGCCTACCCGTGCGTTGTCGTGCATTCGCCTTGCCTTGCCTCACCGTGCCTTCCCTTGCGTTACCCTTTCCTTGCCTGGCCGTGCATTGCCTATTCCTGCGTTGTCGTGCCTTAGCCTTGTTTCCCCTTGCCGTGCCGTGCCTTCCGTTACCCTTGCATTGCCTTGCTTTGCCGTGCCTTCCTTGCCTTCCGTTACTCTTTGCTTGCCTTGCCGTGCATTGCCTAGCCTTCCGTTGTCGTGCCTTAGCCTTGCCTCGCCTGACCGTGCCTTGCCTTGCGTTACAATTTCCTTGCCTTGCCGTGCATTGCCTAGCCGTGCGTTGTCGTTCATTAGCCTTGCCTTGCCTCACCGTGCCTTGCCTTGTGTTACCCTTTCCTTCCCTATCCGTGCATTGCCTAGCTGTGCGTTGTAGTGCCTTAGCCTTGTTTCCCCTTGCGGTGCCGTGCCTTCCGGTACCCTTGCCTTGCCTTGCTTTCACTTGCCTTCCATGCCTTCCGTTATTGTTTCCTTGCCTTGCCGTGCATTGCTCAAACTTGTGTGGTCGTGCCTTGTTCTTGCCTTGCGTGACCGTGCCTTGCCTTGCGTTACCCTTTCCTTGCCTTGCCCTGCATTGCCTAGCCGTGCGTTGTCGTGCCTTAGCCTTGTTTCACCTTGTCATAGCCTTACTTGCGTTGCCTTTCTTTGCCTTGACTTCCTTGCCTTCCATTACTCTTTGCTTGCCTTCCGTGCATTGCCTAGCCTTGCGTTGTCGTACCTTAGCCTTTTTTCACCTTGCCATAGACTTGCTTGCGTTAGCTTGATTTGCCTTGCATTCCTTGCCTTCTGTTACTCTTTGCTTGCCTTCCGTGCATTGCCTAGCCTTGCGTTGTCGTGCCTTAGCCTTGCCTCGCCTGACCGTGCCTTGCCTTGCGTTAACCTTTCCTTGCCTTGCCGTGCATTGCCTAGCCGTGAGTTGTCGTGCATTAGCCTTGCCTTGCCTTACCGTGCCTTGCCTTGCGTTACCCTTTCCTTGCCTGGCCGTGCATTGCCTAGCCGTGCGTTGCCGTGCCTTAGCCTTGTTTCCCCTTGCCGTGCCGTGCCTTTTGTTACATTTCCTTGCCTTGCTTTGCCTTGCCTTCCTTTCCTTCCGTTACTCTTTCCTTGCCTAGCCGTGCATTGCCTAGCCTTGCGTTGTCGTGCATTAGCCTTGCCTCGCCTAACCGTGCCTTGCCTTGCGTTACCCTTTCCTGGCCTGGCCGTGCATTGCCTAGCCGTGCGTTGCCGTGCCTTAGCCTTGTTTGCCCTTGCCGTGCCGTTCCTTCCGTTACCCTTGCCTTGCCTTGCTTTCCCTTGCCTTCCTTGCCTTCCGTTACTCTTTGCTTACCTTCCGTGCATTGCATAGCCTTGCGTTGTCGTGCCTTAGCCTTTCCTCGCCTGACCGTGCCTTCCCTTGCGTTACCCTTTCCTTGCCTGGCCGTGCATTACCTAGCCGTGCGTTGTCGTGCCTTAGCCTTGCCTTGCCTCACCGTGCCTTTCCTTGCGTTACCCTTTCCTTGCCTTGCCGTGCATTGCCTAGCCGTGCGTTGTCGTGCTTTAGCCTTGTTTCCCCTTGCCGTGCCGTGCCTTTTATTGCACTTGCCTTGCTTGGCTTTGCCTTGCCTTCCTTTCCTTCCGTTACTCTTTCCTTGCCTTGCCATGCACTGCCTAGCCTTGCGTTGTCGTGCATTCGCCTTGCCCTGCCTGACCGTGCCTTGCCTTGCGTTACCCTTTCCTTGACTTGCCGTGCATTGCCTAGCCCTGCGTTGTCGTGCCTTAGCCTTGTTTCCCCTTGCCGTGCCGTTCCTTCCGTTACTCTTGCCTTGCCTTGCTTTCCCTTGCCTTCCCTGCCTTCCGTTACTCATTCCTTGCCTTGCCGTGCATTGCTTAGCCTTGCGTTGTCGTTCTTTAGCCTTGTTTCACCTTGTCATAGCGTTACTTGCGTTGCCTGGCTTTGTCTTGACTTCCTTGCCTTCCGTTACTCTTTGCTTGCCTTCCGTGCATTGCCTAGCCTTGCGTTGTCGTGCCTTAGCTTTTTTTCACCTTGCCATAGCCTTGCTTGCTTTGCCTTGCTTTCCCTTGCCTTCCTTGCCTTCCGTTACTCTTTGCTTGCCTTGCCGGGCATTGCCTAGCAGTGCGTTGTCGTGCCTTAGCCTTGTTTCCCTCTGCCATAACCTTGCCTTGCCTTGCCGTCCTTTCCTTCCGTTACTCTTTACTTGCCTTGCCGTGCATTGCCTAGCCTTGCGTTGTCGTGCCCTAGGCTTGCCTCGACTGACCGTGCTTTGCTTGGCGTTACCCTTTCCTTACCTTGCGGTGCATTGCCTAGCCGTGTGTTGTCCGGCCTTAGCCTTGTTTCCCATTGCCGTGCCATGCTTTTTGTTACACTGGCCTTGCCTGGCTTTACCTTGCCTTCCTTTCCTTCCGTTACTCTTTCCTTGCCTTGCCGTGAATTGCCTAGCCTTGCGTTGTCGTGCCTTATTCTTGCCTTGCCTGACCGTGCCTTGCCTTGCGTTACCCTTTCCTTGACTTGCCGTGCATTGCCTAGCCGTGCGTTGTCGTGCCTTAGCCTTTTTTCACCTTGCCATAGCCTTGCTTGGGTTGCCTTGCTTTGCCTTGCATTCCTTGCCTTCTGTTACTCTTTGCTTGTCTTCCGTGCATTGCTTAGCCTTGCCTTGTCGTGCATTAGCCTTGCCTTGACTGACCGTGCCTTGCCTTTTGTTACACTTTCCTTGCCTTACCCTGGATTGCCTAGCAGTCGGTTGTCGTGCCTTAGCCTTGTTTCCCCTTGCCGTGCCGTTCCTTCCCTTACCCTTGCCTTGCCTTGATTTCCCTTGCTTTCCTTGCCTTCCGTTAAATGTTGCTTGCCTTGCCGTGCATTGCCTAGCCTTGCGTTGTCGTGCCTTACCCTTGCCTCGCCTGACCGTGCCTTGCCGTGCATTGCCTAGCCGTGCGTTGTCGTGCATTAGCCTTGCCTTGCCTTACCGTGCCTTGCCTTGCGTTACCCTTTCCTTGCCTGGCCGTGCATTGCCTAGCCGTGCGTTGCCGTGCCTTAGCCTTTTTTCCCCTTGCCGTGCCGTGCCTTTTGTTACACTTCCCTTGCCTTGCTTTGCCTTGCCTTCCTTTCCTTCCGTTACTCTTTCCTTGCCTAGCCGTGCATTGCCTAGCCTTGCGTTCTCGTGCATTAGCCTTGCCTCGCCTGACCGTGCCTTGCCTTGCGTTACCCTTTCCTTGCCTTCCCGTGCATTGCCTAGCCGTGCGTTGTCGTGCCTTAGCCTTTTTTCCCCTTGCCGTGCCGTTCCTTCCCTTACCCTTACCTTGCCTTGCTTTCCCTTGCTTTCCTTGCCTTGCGTTACTCTTTACTTACCTTCTGTGTATTGTCTAGCCTTGCGTTTTCGTGCCTTAGCCTTGCCTCGCCTGACAGTGCCTTGCCTTGCGTTACCCTTTCCTGGCCTGGCCGTGCATTGCCTAGCCGTGCGTTGCCGTGCCTTAGCCTTGTTTCCCCTTGCCGTGCCGTTCCTTCCCTTACCCTTACCTTGCCTTGCTTTCCCTTGCTTTCCTTGCCTTGCGTTACTCTTTACTTACCTTCTGTGTATTGTCTAGCCTTGCGTTGTCGTGCCTTATTCTTGCCTTGTCTGACCGTGCCTTGCCTTGCGTTACCCTTTCCTTGCCTTGCCGTGCATTGCCTAGCCGTGCGTTGTCGTTCCTTAGCCTTGTTTCACCTTGTCATAGCGTTACTTGCGTTGCCTTGCTTTGCCTTGACTTCCTTGCCTTCCGTTACTCTTTGCTTGCCTTCCGTGCATTGCCTAGCCTTGCGTTGTGGTGCCTTAGCTTTTTTTCACCTTGCCATAGCCTTGCTTGCGTTGCCTTGCTTTCCCTTGCCTTCCTTGCCTTCCGTTACTGTTTGCTTGCCTTGCCGTGCATTGCCCAACCTTGTGTTGCCGTACCTTATTCTTACGTTGCCTTGCCATCCCTTCCCTTGCGTTACCCTTTCCTTGCCTTGCCGGGCATTGCCTAGCAGTGCGTTGTCGTGCCTTAGCCTTGTTTCCCCTTGCCATAGCCTTGCCTTGCCTTGCCGTCCTTTCCTTCCGTTACTCTTTACTTGCCTTGCCGTGCATTGCCTAGCCTTGCGTTGTCGTGCCCTAGCCTTGCCTCGCCTGACCGTGCTTTGCCTGGCGTTACCCTTTCCTTACCTTGCCGTGCATTGCCTAGCCGTGGGTTGTCCGGCCTTAGCCTTGTTTCCCATTGCCGTGCCATGCTTTTTTGTTACACTGGCCTTGCCTGGCTTTGCCTTGCCTTCCTTTCCTTCCGTTACTCTTTCCTTGCCTTGCCGTGAATTGCCTAGCCTTGCGTTGTCGTGCATTAGCCTTGCCTTCCTGACCGTGCCTTACCGTGCGTTACCCGTTCCTTGCCTTGCCGTGCATTGCCTACCCGTGCGTTGTCGTGCATTAGCCTTGCCTTGCCTCACCGTGCCTTCCCTTGCGTTACCCTTTACTTGCCTGGCCGTGCATTGCCTATCCGTGCGTTGTCGTGCCTTAGCCTTGGTTCCCGTTGCCGTGCCGTGCCTTCCGTTACCCTTGCATTGCCTTGCTTTGCCGTGCCTTCCTTGCCTTCCGTTACTCTTTGCTTCCCTTCCGTGCATTTCCTAGCCTTCTGTTGTCGTGCCTTAGCCTTGCCTCGCCTGACCGTGCCTTCCCTTGCGTTACCCTTTCCTTGCCTTGCAGGCATTGCCTAGCCGTTCGTTGTCGTGCATTAGCCTTGCCTTGCCTCACCGTGCCTTGCCTTGTGTTACCCTTTCCTTCCCTATCCGTGCAATCCCTAGCTGTGCGTTGTAGTGCCTTAGCCTTGTTTCCCCTTGCGGTGCCGTGCCTTCCGGTACCCTTGCCTTGCCTTGCTTTCACTTGCCTTCCATGCCTTCCGTTATTGTTTCCTTGCCTTGCCGTGCATTGCCCAAACTTGTGTGGTCGTGCCTTGTTCTTGCCTTGCCTGACCGTGCCTTGCCTTGCGTTACCCTTTCTTTACCTTGCCGTGCATTGCCTAGACGTGCGTTGTCGTGCCTTAGCCTTGTTTCACCTTGTCATAGCCTTACTTGCGTTGCCTTGCTTTGCCTTGACTTCCTTGCCTTCCATTTCTCTTTGCTTGCCTTCCGTGCATTGCCTAGCCTTGCGTTGTCGTACCTTAGCCTTTTTTCACCTTGCCATAGACTTGTTTGCGTTGCCTTGCTTTGCCTTGCATTCCTTGCCTTCCGTTACTCTTTGCTTGCCTTCCGTGCATTGCCTAGCCTTGCGTTGTCGTGCCTTAGCCTTGTTTCCCCTTTCGCTGCTGTGCCTTCCGTTACCCTTGCCTTGCCTTGCTTTCCCTTGCCTTCCTTTCCTTCCGTTACTCTGTACTTGCCTTGCCGTGCATTGCCTAGCCTTTCGTTGTCGTGCCTTAGCCTTGCCTCTCCTGGCCGTGCCTTGCCTTGCGTTACCGTTTCCTTGCCCTGCCGTGCATTGCCTAGCCGTGCGTTGTCGTGCATTAGCCTTACCTTGCCCCACCGTGCCTTCCCTTGCATTACCCTTTCCTTGCCTTGCCGGGCATTGCTTACCCGTGCGTTGTCGTGCCTTAGCCTTGTTTCCCATTGCCGTGCCGTTCCTTCCGTTACTCTTGCCTTGCCTTGCTTTCCCTTGCCTTCCCTGCCTTCCGTTACTCTTTCCTTGCCTTGCCGTGCATTGCCTAGCCTTGCGTTGTCGTGCCTTATTCTTGCCTTGTCTGACCGTGCCTTGCCTTGCGTTACCCTTTCCTGGCCTGGCCGTGCATTGCCTAGCCGTGCGTGGCCGTGCCTTAGCCTTGTTTCCCCTTGCCGTGCCGTTCCTTCCGTTACCCTTGCCTTGCCTTGCTTTCCCTTGCCTTCCTTGCCTTCCGTTACTCTTTGCTTACCTTCCGTGCATTGCATAGCCTTGCGTTGTCGTGCCTTAGCCTTTCCTCGCCTGACCGTGCCTTCCCTTGCGTTACCCTTTCCTTGCCTTGCCGTGCATTGCCTAGCCTTGCGTTGTCGTGCCTTAGCCTTTCCTCGCCTGACCGTGCCTTCCCTTGCGTTACCCTTTCCTTGCCTTGCCGTGCATTGCCTAGCCGTGCGTTGTCGTGCTTTAGCCTTGTTTCCCCTTGCCGTGCCGTGCCTTTTATTGCACTTGCCTTGCTTGGCTTTGCCTTGCCTTCCTTTCCTTCCGTTACTCTTTCCTTGCCTTGCCATGCACTGCCTAGCCTTGCGTTGTCGTGCATTCGCCTTGCCCTGCCTGACCGTGCCTTGCCTTGCGTTACCCTTTCCTTGACTTGCCGTGCATTGCCTAGCCCTGCGTTGTCGTGCCTTAGCCTTGTTTCCCCTTGCCGTGCCGTTCCTTCCGTTACTCTTGCCTTGCCTTGCTTTCCCTTGCCTTCCCTGCCTTCCGTTACTCATTCCTTGCCTTGCCGTGCATTGCTTAGCCTTGCGTTGTCGTTCTTTAGCCTTGTTTCACCTTGTCATAGCGTTACTTGCGTTGCCTTGCTTTGCCTTGACTTCCTTGCCTTCCGTTACTCTTTGCTTGCCTTCCGTGCATTGCCTAGCCTTGCGTTGTCGTGCCTTAGCTTTTTTTCACCTTGCCATAGCCTTGCTTGCTTTGCCTTGCTTTCCCTTGCCTTCCTTGCCTTCCGTTACTCTTTGCTTGCCTTGCCGGGCATTGCCTAGCAGTGCGTTGTCGTGCCTTAGCCTTGTTTCCCCTTGCCATAGCCTTGCCTTGCCTTGCCGTCCTTTCCTTCCGTTACTCTTTACTTGCCTTGCCGTGCATTGCCTAGCCTTGCGTTGTCGTGCCCTAGGCTTGCCTCGCCTGACCGTGCTTTGCTTGGCGTTACCCTTTCCTTACCTTGCCGTGCATTGCCTAGCCGTGTGTTGTCCGGCCTTAGCCTTGTTTCCCATTCCCGTGCCATGCTTTTTGTTACACTGGCCTTGCCTGGCTTTGCCTTGCCTTCCTTTCCTTCCGTTACTCTTTCCTTGCCTTGCCGTGAATTGCCTAGCCTTGCGTTGTCGTGCCTTATTCTTGCCTTGCCTGACCGTGCCTTGCCTTGCGTTACCCTTTCCTTGACTTGCCGTGCATTGCCTAGCCGTGCGTTGTCGTGCCTTAGCCTTTTTTCACCTTGCCATAGCCTTGCTTGGGTTGCCTTGCTTTGCCTTGCATTCCTTGCTTTCTGTTACTCTTTGCTTGTCTTCCGTGCATTGCTTAGCCTTGCCTTGTCGTGCATTAGCCTTGCCTTGACTGACCGTGCCTTGCCTTTTGTTACACTTTCCTTGCCTTACCCTGGATTGCCTAGCAGTCGGTTGTCGTGCCTTAGCCTTGTTTCCCCTTGCCGTGCCGTTCCTTCCCTTACCCTTGCCTTGCCTTGATTTCCCTTGCTTTCCTTGCCTTCCGTTAAATGTTGCTTGCCTT